>NC_056733.1:900628954-900658954 GCF_019279795.1 Protopterus annectens
TTTTGTTGGTTCAGTTTGTAAACATCGATATTTGGGTGTTTGGGTGTTTCATTTACTTTCATAATTTCAGTAGATTCATATATCTATATATACACATACATACATGTTGCATTTGTTGACAAAGTGTTACAGTGTGACTAAAAAGGGCCCAAGAAGGAGATATCAATCCTAAAAATATAAAATAAATAAGTACAAGAATGGAAAGGATGTTGGAGAGATTTGTCTAGAGCACTGGTGTATGTTTACATTCTAGGAACCATCTTGTATATAAGGTGTTAGCCTGTTGGAAGGGAATATTCAGTTATTTATCATTCTACACTGATCTTAATCAACCCAACCCTGAAAAAGGGGACTGAGAAATATTCTTTTCAACATATACTGTTCACCTGGAACCTCTGACAGCATTTCAGATGGATAGAGGTACCTTTGAAATTGTTGTAACTAACAAGTTTATCATTTTTGAACTGTCAGTGTCAGTCTTCAGGCCACCCCAACCTCTCAGAAAAGTCTGCCTTTCTGCACCTTGTATTAGAATTAAAGCTACAAGTTACTCAAAGTCACAGCCACTCATGGAACATAATCTACTGCCACAAACTATGGAGTAATTAATCACCACCAGAAAGTGCAAATCTGACTCTTTAGCCCTCTTCTGATAGCAATGACAAACGATGCATCATTCCAGAAGCATAATCCTGTTTGGGGTCAGTTTTCTCAAGCTCAGGTCTTGTTAATAAGTTTCAAGAGTATCAGAGCTGGAAGAGTGGGAAAATGAGGGCAATAAAGAATGAACCCATAGCACTGAAGTATGAAGTCCCTCTGCAGTTCTTTAACTTTTCAGTGTTCAAAAGATGGCTGAAGCAGACCACATATGAGGTTTACGAGCCAGCTGTTTCTTCATCCGCCAATGTCCCCATTGTCACCTGGATAATGTCATGGGTAGGTGTACCTCTGGAGCACTAGTCTGCATACTGTGCAAGTTCCAAGGCAGTAATCTCTATAGGGTGAATCGCCAAGGCAGTAATCTCTATAGGGTGAATCGCCAAGGCAGTAATCTGCAAATTAAGTGACACTGATGGCTATTGATTGTACAGGTCAGTGTTGGAACAGCAATATATCCCATGCAACCCCAAGGACATTAATCCGTATACTATATAATATCAACAGCAACAAGTTACCCATGGTGTTATGACAGGTGCAGTACACTGCAATGTCATGGCAGCACACTGTGTATTCTGTAATACTGGGGCAGTTACTGGGGTATAGTTTAATTAATCTGTTTATTGTAGAACAACAGGAATCATAAGACATACAATGCACCATGTCAGGAGTAATATTCTGCAAACTGCTTAATGTCACAGGCATTAACAGGGCAGTACTGTGTACGTTGTAAAATGCTGGGGTAAATATGTGTACACTGGTGATGTCAGACTCAGTATCAGGGCAATGCTGTGTACATTGTGTAATGTGAGGGTAAATATGTGTACACTGTATGATGTCAGATTCAGTATCAGGGCACTGCTGTATACATTGGGTAATGTGAGGGTAGTTATATGCACACTGGTAATGTCAGACTCAGTATCAGGGCACCGCTGTGTACATTATGTAATGTAAGGGTAGTTGTCTGTACACTGTGTGATGTCAGACTCAGTATCAGGGCAGTGTTGTGTACATCGTGTGATGTGAGAGTACCTATCTGTATACTGTGTGATGTCAGACTCAGTATCGGGTGAGCTCTGTACATTGTGTAATGTAAGGGTACTTATTTGTACACTGGTGATGTCAGGCTCAGTATCATGGCAGTACTATGTACATTGTGTAATGTTAGGGTAGTTATCTGTATACTGGTGATGTCCGACTCAGTATCAGGGCAGTGCTGTGTACATTGTATAATGTGAGGGTAGTTGTCTGTACCCTGGTGATGGCAGACCCAGTATCATGGCAATGCTGTGTACATTCTGTAATTTTGGGGTAGTTATCTGTACACTGTGTGATATCAGACTCAGTATCAGGGAAGTGCTGTGTACTTTCTGTAATGTGAGGGTAGTTATCTGTACACTGGTGATGGCAGGCCCTGTATTAGGCAATCCTTTGTACATTCTGTAATTTTGGGGTAGTTATATGTACACTGTGTGATGTCAGACTCAGTATCAGGGTACTGCTGTGTACATTGTGAAATGTGAGGTTGGTTATTTGTATACTGGTGATGTCAGATTCAGTATCAAGTCAGTGCTGTGTACATTCTGTAATGTTGGGTTAGTTATCTGTACATGGCTTGATGTCAGACTCAGTATCAGGGTAGTGTTGTTTACATTATGTAATGTTGGGGTAGTTATCTGTACACTAGTCATTTCAGACTTAGTATCAAGGCAGTGCTATGTACATTGTATAATGTGAGGGTAGATATCTGCACATTGTGTGATGTCAGACTCAGCATCAGGGCAGTGATATGTACATTGTGTAATGTGAGGGTAGTTATCAGTACACTGGTTATGTCAGGCCCAGTATCAGGGCAATCATTTGTACATTCTGTAATTTTGGGGGTAGTTGTGTGCACACTGTGTGATGTCAGACTCCGTATCAGGGCACTGCTGTGTACATTGTGTAATGTGAGGCTGGTTATCTGTATACTGGTGATGTCAGATTCAGAATTAAGGCAGTGCTGTGTACATTCTGTAATGTTGGGTTAGTTATCTGTACATGGCCTGATGTGAGACTCAGTATCAGGGCAGTGCTGTGTAAATTATGTAATGCTGGGGTAGTTATCTCTACACTGGGGATATCAGACTCAGTATCAGGGCAGTGCTGTGTACATTGTATAATGTGAGGGTAGTTATCTGTACACTAATGATGTCAGACTCAGTATCAGAGCAGTGCTGTGTACATTGTATAATGTGAGGGTAGATATCTGCACACTGTGTGATGTCAAACTCAGTATCAGGGCACTGCTGTGTACATTGTATAATGTGAGGGTAGTTATCTGTACACTGTATGATGTCAGACTCAGTATCAGAGCAGTGCTGTGTACATTGTATAATGTGAGGGTAGATATCTGTACACTGTATGATGTCAGACTCAGTATCAGTGCACTGCTGTGTACATTGTATAATGTGAGGGTAGTTATCTGTACACACTGTATGATGTCAGACTCAGTATCAGTGCAGTGCCGTGTACATTGTGTAATGTGAGAGTACCTATCTGTACAGTATGTGATGTCAGACTCAGTATCAGGGCAGTGCTGTGTACATTGTGTAATATGAGGGTACTTATCTGTAAACTGGTGATGTCAGACTCAGTATCATGGTAGTACTGTGTACACTGTGTAATGTGAGGGGTACCTGTCTGTACACTGTGTGATGTCAGACTCAGTATTACGGCAGTGTTGTGTATATTGTGTAATGTGAGAGTACTTATCTGTACACTGTGTGATGTCAGACTAACGGGTCTATATTATAAGAGTGAGGATTTACATTTTTGAACACCATATGGGTGACACCAAATCGTCGAATATTTAAAACCTCACAAGTGTGAACAGAGATCGCCATCAGGAATTCTTCCCTTTACTTCAACGTACAGTGATCTCAAAGTTGGTATATTTAAGTAGCGGGGGGTGGGGTGCAGGTGGGGCTCCCCCCCCTGCTTAGAGCAATGAGGTAGGTTTTTCTTTAATTTTTACAATTTTTGTTTTCATTTCAAAGTTTCACAACTTTGCTCATATGGTGTTCGAAGTTGTGAAACCTTGTTCTTATAATATAGACCCCAGACTCAGTATTAGGGCTGTGCTGTGTACATTGTGTAACATGAGGGTACTTATCTGTACACTGGTGATGTCAGACTTAGTATCAGGGCAGTGCTGTGCACATTGTGCAATGTGAGGGTAGTTATCTGCACACTGGTGATGTCAGACTCAGTATCAGAGCAGTGCTGTGTACATTGTATAGCTTGAGGGTATTTGTCTGTAGACTGGTGATGTCAGACTCAGTATCAGGGCAGTGCTGTATACATTGTGTAATGTGAGAGTACCTGTCTGTACACTATGTTATGTCAGACTCAGTATCAGGGCAGTGCTGTGTATATTGTGTAACATGAGAGTACTTATCTGTACACTGGTGATATCAGACTTAGTATCAAGGCAGTGCTGTGCACATTGTGCAATGTGAGGGTAGTTATCTGTACACTGGTAATGTCAGACTCAGTATCAGGGCAGTGCTGTATACATTGTGTAATGTCAGGGTAAATATCTGTACACTGTGTGATGTCAGCCTTAGTACCAGATCAGTGCTGTGTACATTGTGTAATGTGAGGTTGGTTATTTGTACACTGGTGATGTCAGACACAGTGTCAGGGCAGTGCTGTGTACATTATCTAATTTTGGAGTAGTTATCTAATCTATATATTGCATTATCTCAGGCTCAGTATCAGGGCAGTACACTGTAATACTGAGGGTAGGCATGTCTACAGTATTTAATGTCAGAGGCTTTAATCTGTACATATATTGTGCCATGTTAGAGGTAGTGCTACCACCTGTCACTCTTTATACAGAACAGTGCTACTTGGACAGGTGACCACCCCCCCAAAAAAAATTCCATTTCTTTTAATAGTTGTGTAACATCCCACTCTGGGCCAGTAATCAAGGTGCCTGAATCCTCACCACTGGCACTGGAGATGGATGTTCACTTGGAACAAAAATGGATACACCCAGTATTTCCAGATGCAGCTGTCTGCATCAAGTACAAATTTCTTTAAGAGCACACAGGGAACACACTCAGTCCGGGGTCTGGATTTCTCTATCTGTCTCCTTCCACGTCACCAGTAGGAATCCCCACTGGCACAATGGTAGAGTTGAGACCTCAGCCAAGTGTCCAATCCAAGTTCTCCACTACTCTCTCTGTGAAACCAGTGGTTTGTGTCCCTGTCCATATAGCTTACACACACACTCTTTGAGATTTGACTTTCACACACACACACACACACACACACACACACACACACACACACACACACACACACACACACTTGGGAAAGGTTGGCATAGATTTACTAGCTATGCCCCCTTCTGCCTAAACTATAAGGAAGTTACACCACCATCAGACAGTCCAAAGCCAGCTACTCTAGGGCTCTTGCAAGGGTACCCAATTATACTGAGTGAAATTAATATTAATACAAATGGCAGTCTGACCAACAGCAATGCTTTCAGGAGCAGCCAGAGATGTCACCAAATACATACAAGTACTCTCAGAGCTTAAACTATTCTCTAAAAGACCAGCCACAAATGAAGGTTTAAATATATTTAATAATAAATAAGACAAGAACATGAAAATACTAAATATATATTTACAGTAAACACCAGAGTTTCAATCACAAGGAACATTAAAATAACACATAAATAGAGTCACACAGATGCAGAAAAACAGTACTTAACTAATCTCATCATATTTTCCTGACTGATCAAAATAATTACTATTCCCTGGTTCACTTACTAGATCAAGGCAAGATGAAGTAGGTGAAGGGTCCTTCTTGTCAGGTTTTAAGAACAGAGTACAATGGGACTTCAGTCTCATCTAGTATTAAATATAATTTTCCTCCTAGATTACAGAATGACATCACATACATTTGGTCAGCTAGCTTCTGGTTCCCATGCTACCTCCATTGCTAGAAAGTGCCAGGATTTAGCACATATATGTCAATAATATATACACATAGAGTTTTGCTCAGATCTGTTGCAGCTTCTGGAAGTCATAAAACAATTTCAAGCCTCAAGCCTTCCAGAGTAGCAATTAGTTCACCCCAAAGACAATACAGAAAGCTTCCTAGTACAGACTTTTTGTCTCTGGCTGCACTGAGAACTGTAAAATACAATATTTATGGCCTAAGACAGTTAATTTAATTTCAAACTATTTTCAGAGTGTGGTGGATTGAGATTAACCTCTTCTCTTCGAGAATCCTCTACTAAAACACATACATTTAAACAGCTAAAATAATGCTTGTATATTTCTTTTTCTGTTCAGTAGGAAACACTGTGGGCACATTTTTAACACAAGCAGCTTTACAAATACATTTTCAACAAAAGCATCTGTACAAATGAATGAGCTTTTTCTTTTGGCAAAATAATAATAATAATAATAATAATAATAATAATAATAATAATAATAATGAACATTCATTTGCACTAATTGCGACTGTGATTTTTCCTGCAAAATTTGACACCACCATAAAAATGTCCCACTTTGGGGATTTGAAAAGTGGTAACCTTACTAAGGGGCAGTACACTATGCACGTTGTGTAATGCCAGGTTAAGTATATCAGGGCAGCACTCCATATAGTGGTAATGTTGAGATAAGAGGTTATCTAAACATTGCCTAATGTCTGAGGCTTTAATTTGTACACTGTGTAACATCAGAGGTAATAAGCTGTACATTTTGTAAGTGACAGGTAGTACTAAGCTGTACATTTTATGAGTGATGGGTGGTATTAAGCTATGCATTTTGTAAGTGACAAATAGTACTAAGCCGTACATTTTGTAAGTGACGGGTGGTAATAAGCTATACATTTTGTAAGTGATGGGTGGTACTAAGTGGTACATTTTGTAAGTGACTGATAGTACTAAGCTGTACATTTTGTAAGTGATGGGTGGTGCTAAGCTGCACATTTTGTAAGTGACAGGTGGTACTAAGCTGTACATCTTGTAAGTGATGGGTGGTACTAAGCTGTACATTTTGTAAGTGACGGGTGGTACTAAGCTGTACATTTTGTAAGTGACGGGTGGCACTCTCTAATGTCAGGGCGCTGCCTGCATTGACTTTTCACTAAGGATACTTCTGTGATATGCTATTGCCTGCATAAAACAAACCCTAGTTCTTGTATCATTCATGAAGGGGGACACAAAATGTATATGAGGGTGGAACTATTCTGTTATGGATGAAGCCGATATGCACTCAAGAGAGAGAGAGAGGGTACCTTGAACGCTGTGAGCAGTAGGGTGGAGCACTCTGAGAATGTCACAGTCCAATATTAGGGACTACATTCTTCAAATCAAATTTTGCTATTAGACATACACACACAGTTCTACCACTATACTGCAACAAGTCTGAGGATTCTTTATGTTATCCCATACCTCTACATGATTATATGTCTCATGTTTCTCTTTAGCCATCCGTGTTCTGCCTCTTATTATTGCTGTTTTCCCTACGTAGCTCAGCTGGACTTTCAGCCAGCCCCTTTTTTCTCTACTTCCCTTCCTTTCTCCTGCTTCTTCTGCATTTATCAGATGTGCCCACATCAATCATATATTTCTAACCCCTGTAAATTTATTTTTTGGAGCTGTAATTAATTCCATAGATTTCAGGTCTTTCAGGATTTTGTGTATTTCCATTATACTAGGAGGACTGTTTACGTTCCATTATATTTGGAGGACTGTCCAGTTTTCATTATATTAGGGGGACTATCCAGTTTCCATTATACTAGGGAGACTGTTAACTTTCCATTATACTTGGAGGACTGCCAAGTTTCCATTATAC
The DNA here is from genome assembly GCF_019279795.1 of Protopterus annectens. Lineage (NCBI taxonomy): Eukaryota > Metazoa > Chordata > Ceratodontiformes > Protopteridae > Protopterus > Protopterus annectens. The sequence continues at coordinate 900,636,469 of NC_056733.1, forward strand.
TAGTCGGACTGTCTAGTTTCTTTTATACTAGGAGGACTGTCCAGTTTCCATTATAATAGGGGGACTGTTTACTCACCACTATACTAGGGATACTGTCCAGTTTCCATTATATTATACTAGGGGGACTGTTTACTCACCACTATACTAGGGAGACTGTCCAGTTTCCATTATACTACGGGGACTGTCCAGTTTCCATTATACTAGGGGGACTGTTTAGTTTCCATTATAAGAGGGGGAATGTCCAGTTTCCATTATACTAGGGAGACTGTGCAGTTTCCCAGATACTGGGGGACTGCCCAGTTTCCATTATACTAGTGGGACTGTTCAGTTTCCATTATACTAGGGGGACTGTTCAGTTTCCATTATACTAGGGGGACTGTTCAGTTTCCATTATACTAGGGAGACTGTGAAGTTTCCCAAATACTGGGGGACTGCCCAGTTTCCATTATACTAGGGGCACTGTTCAGTTTCCATTATACTAGGGAGACTGTCCAGTTTCCCAAATACTGGGGGACTGTTCAGTTTCCATTATACTAGGGAGACTGTCCAGTTTCCCAAATACTGGAGGACTGTCCAGTTTCCATTATACTAGTGGGACTGTCTAATTTCCATTATACTAGTAGGACTGTCCAGTTTCCATTATACTAGTGGGACTGTCCAGTTTCCATTATACTAGTGGGACTGCCCAGTTTCCATTATACTAGTGGGACTGTTCAGTTTCCATTATACTAGTGGGACTGTCCAGTTTCCATTATACTAGTGGGACTGTCCAGTTTCCATTATACTAGTGGGACAGTCTAGTTTCCATTATACTAGTGGGACTGCCCAGTTTCCATTATAATAGTGGGACTGTTCAGTTTCCATTATACTAGTGGGACTGTCCCATTTCCATTATACTAGTGGGACTGCCCAGTTTCCATTATACTAGTGGGACTGTCCAGTTTCCATTATACTAGTGGGACTGCCCAGTTTCCATTATACTAGTGGGACTGCCCAGTTTCCATTATACTAGTGGGACTGTCCAGTTTCCATTATACTAGTGGGACTGCCCAGTTTCCCAAATACTAGTGGGACTGCCCAGTTTCCATTATACTAGTGGGACTGTCAAGTTTCCATTATACTAGTGGGACTATCCAGTTTCCATTATACTAGTGGGACTGTCCAGTTTCCATTATACTAGTGGGACTGCCCAGTTTCCATTATACTAGTGGGACTGCCCAGTTTCCATTACACTAGTGGGACTGTCCAGTTTCCATTATACTAGTGGGACTGTCCAGTTTCCCAAATACTAGTGGGACTGCCCTGTTTCCATTATACTAGTGGGACTGTCCAGTTTTCATTATACTAGTGGGACTGTCCAGTTTCCATTATACTAGTGGAACTGCCCAGTTTCCATTATACTAGGGGGACTGTCCAGTTTCCATTATACTAGTGGGACTGCCCAGTTTCCATTATACTAGTGGGACTGCCCAGTTTCCATTATACTAGTGGGACTGAGCAGTTTCCATTATACTAGGGGGACTGTCCAGTTTCCATTATACTAGCGGGACTGTCCAGTTTCCATTATACTAGTGGGACTGTCCAGTTTCCATTATACTAGTGGGACTGTCCAGTTTCCATTATACTAGGGGGACTGTCCAGTTTCCATTATACTAGTGGGACTGTCCAGTTTCCATTATACTAGTGGGACTGCCCAGTTTCCATTATACTAGTGGGACTGCCCAGTTTCCATTCTACTAGTGGGACTGTCCAGTTTCCATTATACTAGGGGGACTGCCCAGTTTCCATTATACTAGTGGGACTGCCCAGTTTCCATTATACTAGTGGGACTGCCCAGTTTTCATTATACTAGTGGGACTGCCCAGTTTCCATTATACTAGTGGGACTGCCCAATTTCCATTATACTAGTGGGACTGTGCAGTTTCCATTATACTAGTGGGACTGTCCAGTTTCCATTATACTAGTGGGACTGTCCAGTTTCCATTATACTAGTGGGACTGAGCAGTTTCCATTATACTAAGGGGACTGTCCAGCTTCCATTATACTAGTGGGACTGTCCAGTTTCCATTATACTAGTGGGACTGTCCAGTTTCCATTATACTAGGGGGACTGTCCAGTTTCCATTATACTAGTGGGACTGTCCAGTTTCCATTATACTAGGGGGACTGCCCAATTTCTATTATACTAGGGGGACTGTCCAGTTTCCATTATACTAGTGGGACTGTCCAGTTTCCATTATACTAGGGGGACTGTCCAGTTTCCATTATACTAGTGGGACTGTCCACTTTCCATTATACTAGTGGGACTGTCCAGTTTCCATTATACTAGTGAGACTGTCCAGTTTCTATTATACTAGTGGGACTGTCCAGTTTCCATTATACTAGTGAGACTGTCCAGTTTCCATTATACTAGGGGGACTGTCCAGTTTCCATTATACTAGTGGGACTGTCCAGTTTCCATTATACTAGGGGGACTGTCCAGTTTCCCAAATACTGGGGGACTGTTCAGTTTCCATTATACTAGTGGGACTGTCCAGTTTCCCAAATACTGGGGGACTGTCCAGTTTCCATTATACTAGGGGGACTGTCCAGTTTCCATTATACTAGTGGGACTGTCCAGTTTCCATTATACTAGTGGGACTGCCCAGTTTCCATTATACTAGTGGGACTGTCCAGTTTCCATTATACTAGTGGGACTGTCCAGTTTCCATTATACTAGTGGGACTGTCCAGTTTTCATTATACTAGGGGGACTGTCCAGTTTCCATTATACTAGTGGGACTGTCCAGTTTCCATTATACTAGTGGGACTATCCAGTTTCCATTATACTAATGGGAATGTCCAGTTTCCATTATACTAGTGGGACTGTCCAGTTTCCATTATACTAGGGGGACTGTCCAGTTTCCATTATACTAGTGGGACTGTCCAGTTTCCATTATACTATTGGGACTGTCCAGTTTCCATTATACTAGGGAGACTGTCCAGTTTCCCAAATACTGGGGGACTGTCCAGTTTCCCAAATACTGGGGGACTGTCCAGTTTCCATTATACTAGTGGGACTGTCCAGTTTCCATTATACTAGGGGGACTGCCCAGTTTCCATTATACTAGCAGGACTGTTCAGTTTCCATTATACTAGTGGGACTGTCCAGTTTCCATTATACTAGTGGGACTGTCCAGTTTCCATTATACTAGCGGGACTGTTCAGTTTCCATTATACTAGTGGGACTGTCCAGTTTCCATTATACTAGCGGGACTGTTCAGTTTCCATTATACTAGTGGGACTGTCCAGTTTCCATTATACTAGGTGGACTGCCCAGTTTCCATTATACTAGTGGGACTGTCCAGTTTCCATTATACTAGTGGGACTGCCCAGTTTCCATTATACTAGTGGGACTGCCCAGTTTCCATTATACTAGTGGGACTGTCCAGTTTCCATTATACTAGTGGGACTGTCCAGTTTCCATTATACTAGTGGGACTGTCCAGTTTCCAATATACTAGGGGACTGTCCAGTTTCCATTATACTAGTGGGACTGTCCAGTTTCCATTATACTAGGGGGACTGTCCAGTTTCCATTATACTAGTGGGACTGTCCAGTTTCCATTATACTAGTGGGACTGTCCAGTTTCCATTATACTAGTGAGACTGTCCAGATTCCATTATACTAGAGGGACTGTCCAGTTTCCATTATACTAGTGGGACTGTCCAGTTTCCATTATACTAGGGGGACTGTCCAGTTTCCCAAATACTGGGGGACTGTTCAGTTTCCATTATACTAGTGGGACTGTCCAGTTTCCCAAATACTGGGGGACTGTCCAGTTTCCATTATACTAGGGGGACTGTCCAGTTTCCATTATACTAGTGGGACTGTCCAGTTTCCATTATACTAGTGGGACTGCCCAGTTTCCATTATACTAGTGGGACTGTCCAGTTTCCATTATACTAGTGGGACTGTCCAGTTTCCCAAATACTAGTGGGACTGTCCAGTTTCCGTTATACTAGTGGGACTGTCCAGTTTCCATTATACTAGTGGGACTGTCCAGTTTCCATTATACTAGTGGGACTGCCCAGTTTCCATTATACTAGTGGGACTGCCCAGTTTCCATTACACTAGTGGGACTGTCCAGTTTCCATTATACTAGTGGGACTGTCCAGTTTCCCAAATACTAGTGGGACTGCCCTGTTTCCATTATACTAGTGGGACTGTCCAGTTTTCATTATACTAGTGGGACTGTCCAGTTTCCATTATACTAGTGGGACTGCCCAGTTTCCATTATACTAGGGGGACTGTCCAGTTTCCATTATACTAGTGGGACTGCCCAGTTTCCATTATACTAGTGGGACTGCCCAGTTTCCATTATACTAGTGGGACTGAGCAGTTTCCATTATACTAGGGGGACTGTCCAGTTTCCATTATACTAGCGGACTGTCCAGTTTCCATTATACTAGTGGGACTGTCCAGTTTCCATTATACTAGTGGGACTGTCCAGTTTCCATTATACTAGGGGGACTGTCCAGTTTCCATTATACTAGTGGGACTGTCCAGTTTCCATTATACTAGTGGGACTGCCCAGTTTCCATTATACTAGTGGGACTGCCCAGTTTCCATTATACTAGTGGGACTGTCCAGTTTCCATTATACTAGGGGGACTGCCCAGTTTCCATTATACTAGTGGGACTGCCCAGTTTCCATTATACTAGTGGGACTGCCCAGTTTTCATTATACTAGTGGGACTGCCCAGTTTCCATTATACTAGTGGGACTGCCCAATTTCCATTATACTAGTGGGACTGTGCAGTTTCCATTATACTAGTGGGACTGTCCAGTTTCCATTATACTAGTGGGACTGTCCAGTTTCCATTATACTAGTGGGACTGAGCAGTTTCCATTATACTAAGGGGACTGTCCAGCTTCCATTATACTAGTGGGACTGTCCAGTTTCCATTATACTAGTGGGACTGTCCAGTTTCCATTATACTAGGGGGACTGTCCAGTTTCCATTATACTAGTGGGACTGTCCAGTTTCCATTATACTAGGGGACTGCCCAGTTTCCATTATACTAGGGGACTGTCCAGTTTCCATTATACTAGTGGGACTGTCCAGTTTCCATTATACTAGGGGGACTGTCCAGTTTCCATTATACTAGTGGGACTGTCCACTTTCCATTATACTAGTGGGACTGTCCAGTTTCCATTATACTAGTGAGACTGTCCAGTTTCTATTATACTAGTGGGACTGTCCAGTTTCCATTATACTAGTGAGACTGTCCAGTTTCCATTATACTAGGGGGACTGTCCAGTTTCCATTATACTAGTGGGACTGTCCAGTTTCCATTATACTAGGGGGACTATCCAGTTTCCCAAATACTGGGGGACTGTTCAGTTTCCATTATACTAGTGGGACTGTCCAGTTTCCTAAATACTGGGGGACTGTCCAGTTTCCATTATACTAGGGGGACTGTCCAGTTTCCATTATACTAGTGGGACTGTCCAGTTTCCATTATACTAGTGGGACTGCCCAGTTTCCATTATACTAGTGGGACTGTCCAGTTTCCATTATACTAGTGGGACTGTCCAGTTTCCATTATACTAGTGGGACTGTCCAGTTTTCATTATACTAGGGGGACTGTCCAGTTTCCATTATACTAGTGGGACTGTCCAGTTTCCATTATACTAGTGGGACTATCCAGTTTCCATTATACTAATGGGAATGTCCAGTTTCCATTATACTAGTGGGACTGTCCAGTTTCCATTATACTAGGGGGACTGTCCAGTTTCCATTATACTAGTGGGACTGTCCAGTTTCCATTATACTATTGGGACTGTCCAGTTTCCATTATACTAGGGAGACTGTCCAGTTTCCCAAATACTGGGGGACTGTCCAGTTTCCCAAATACTGGGGGACTGTCCAGTTTCCATTATACTAGTGGGACTGTCCAGTTTCCATTATACTAGGGGGACTGCCCAGTTTCCATTATACTAGCAGGACTGTTCAGTTTCCATTATACTAGTGGGACTGTCCAGTTTCCATTATACTAGTGGGACTGTCCAGTTTCCATTATACTAGCGGGACTGTTCAGTTTCCATTATACTAGTGGGACTGTCCAGTTTCCATTATACTAGCGGACTGTTCAGTTTCCATTATACTAGTGGGACTGTCCAGTTTCCATTATACTAGGTGGACTGCCCAGTTTCCATTATACTAGTGGGACTGTCCAGTTTCCATTATACTAGTGGGACTGCCCAGTTTCCATTATACTAGTGGGACTGCCCAGTTTCCATTATACTAGTGGGACTGTCCAGTTTCCATTATACTAGTGGGACTGTCCAGTTTCCATTATACTAGTGGGACTGTCCAGTTTCCAATATACTAGGGGGACTGTCCAGTTTCCATTATACTAGTGGGACTGTCCAGTTTCCATTATACTAGGGGGACTGTCCAGTTTCCATTATACTAGTGGGACTGTCCAGTTTCCATTATACTAGTGGGACTGTCCAGTTTCCATTATACTAGTGAGACTGTCCAGATTCCATTATACTAGAGGGACTGTCCAGTTTCCATTATACTAGTGGGACTGTCCAGTTTCCATTATACTAGGGGGACTGTCCAGTTTCCCAAATACTGGGGGACTGTTCAGTTTCCATTATACTAGTGGGACTGTCCAGTTTCCCAAATACTGGGGGACTGTCCAGTTTCCATTATACTAGGGGGACTGTCCAGTTTCCATTATACTAGTGGGACTGTCCAGTTTCCATTATACTAGTGGGACTGCCCAGTTTCCATTATACTAGTGGGACTGTCCAGTTTCCATTATACTAGTGGGACTGTCCAGTTTCCCAAATACTAGTGGGACTGTCCAGTTTCCGTTATACTAGTGGGACTGTCCAGTTTCCATTATACTAGTGGGACTATCCAGTTTCCATTATACTAGTGGGACTGTCCAGTTTGCATTATACTAGTGGGACTGTCCAGTTTCCATTATACTAGGGGGACTGTCCAGTTTCCATTATACTAGTGGAACTGTCCAGTTTCCATTATACTAGGGAGACTGTCCAGTTTCCCAAATACTGTGGGACTGTCCAGTTTCCCAAATACTGGGGGACTGTCCAGTTTCCATTATACTAGTGGGACTGTCCAGTTTCCATTATACTAGGGGGACTGCCCAGTTTCCATTATACTAGCGGGACTGTTCAGTTTCCATTATACTAGTGGGACTGTCCAGTTTCCATTATACTAGTGGGACTGTCCAGTTTCCATTATACTAGCGGGACTGTTCAGTTTCCATTATACTAGTGGGACTGTCCAGTTTCCATTATACTAGCGGGACTGTCCAGTTTCCATTATACTAGTGGGACTGTCCAGTTTCCATTATACTAGTGGGACTGCCCAGTTTTCATTATACTAGTGGGACTGTCCAGTTTCCATTATACTAGTGGGACTGAGCAGTTTCCATTATACTAGTGGGACTGCCCAGTTTCCATTATACTAGGGGGACTGTCCAGTTTCCATTATACTAGTGGGGCTGTCCAGTTTCCATTAAACTAGTGGGACTGCCCAGTTTCTATTATATTAGGGGGACTGTCCAGTTTCCATTATACTAGTGGGACTGAGCAGTTTCCATTATACTAGTGGGACTGCACAGTTTCCATTATACTAGTGGGACTGTCCAGTTTCCATTATACTAGTGGGACTGTCCAGTTTCCATTATACTAGTGGGACAGACTAGTTACCATTATACTAGGGGACTGTCCAGTTTCCATTATACTAGCGGGACTGTCCAGTTTCCATTATACTAGTGGGACTGTCAAGTTTCCATTATACTAGTAGGACTATCCAGTTTCCATTATACTAGTGAGACTGTCCAGTTTCCATTATACTAGTGGGACTGTCCAGTTTCCATTATACTAGTGGGACTGTCAAGTTTCCATTATACTAGTGGGACTATCCAGTTTCCATTATACTAGTGAGACTGTCCAGTTTCCATTATACTAGGGGGACTGTCCAGTTTCCATTATACTAGGGGGACTGTCCAGTTTCCATTATACTAGTGGGACTGTCCAGTTTCCATTATACTAGTGGGACTGCCCAGTTTCCATTATACTAGGGGGACTGTCCAGTTTCCATTATACTAGTGGGACTGAGCAGTTTCCATTATACTAGTGGGACTGCCCAGTTTCCATTATACTAGGGGGACTGTCCAGTTTCCATTATACTAGTGGGACTGTCCAGTTTCCATTATACTACTGGGACTGCCCAGTTTCCATTATACTAGGGGGACTGTCCAGTTTCCATTATACTAGTGGGACTGAGCAGTTTCCATTATACTAGTGGGACTGCCCAGTTTCCATTATACTAGCGAGACTGTCCAGTTTCCATTATACTAGTGGGACTGTCCAGTTTCCATTATACTAGTGGGACTGTCTAGTTTCCATTATACTAGGGGGACTGTCCAGTTTCCATTATACTAGGGGGACTGTCCAGTTTCCATTATACTAGGGGGACTGTCCAGTTTCCATTTTACTAGTGGGACTGTCCAGTTTCCATTATACTAGTGGGACTGTCAAGTTTCCATTATACTAGTGGGACTATCCAGTTTCCATTATACTAGTGAGACTGTCCAGTTTCCATTATACTAGTGGGACTGTGCAGTTTCCAGTATACTAGTGGGACTGTCCAGTTTTCATTATACTAGGGGGACTGTCCAGTTTCCATTACAGTAGGGGGACTGTTCAGTTTCCATTTTCTTGTTATTGCTTTTTTCTCTACCTGCGTATCGGTAAGCCTTCTCATGGTATATAGTTCCTTCATCATTTCTACTCCCTCCTCAGAGAAATATTAATAGAAATGAGTCACCAGATACCTTTCTTAGCATATCTTGCAAATCATACGTAAACCTTGGTAATGCTCAATAGAACCAAACTGTATGCTCCCAAAATCATAGTTAATGTCTTATACTCTCAGCACTCACTATCTATTTGTGAAAACATTATGCTTAATCTGGGGTATAAAAGTATTTGTGCAAACATTTCCATGCAAAAATGGGAAACCGCCTGAATTTGTTAACTAGCCTGAAGGCATGACATACCTCATGTCACTGCTTATTTTTTGTGTGTTTTTTGCCTTATCTCGTCTCCCACTCATGCTTCAGTTTCTCCCCCTGAGTTTGGTAATTATCGAGAAGAGACTTATAGCAGCAACATAATAATCTCCAATATCTTGCATCAGGCAGTCTAGCTTCACTGATTAAACATACAGATTCTGCCTCCAATACTATCAACCCTCTCTGTCTCTCAATATTTAGTTACCTATCCCTGAAATCAAATTAAAACTACTTCTTGAAATCCAAATTTCTCTTTAGCACCATTCCATTATATGGTTACCTCCTATATATTATTCCCAGAAACTTAACTCTCCTGCTTTTTTAAACCACACCATAACAAGTTAATTTCCTTGTTTCCAGGCCTCCAATAATCCTGTTAGGAATATCTCTTCTCCATGGCCTCATTTCTTCACTATATATATATATATATATATATATGAAATATATATATATATATATATATATATATATATATATATATATATATATATATATATATATATATATATATATATATATATATATATATATATATATATATATATATATATATATATATATATATATATATATATATATATATGGTTCCCTATCAGAAGCCTGAAACACTATAAGCTTGAAAATCAAAATCCTGAAACCAAAAGCCTGAAAATTCAAAATCCCGAAAACCCAAAATCCTGAAACTCAAAATCCTGAAAACACAAAATGGACATACTGACGTCATTGTGGCTTTGCTATTGTTAGCCCTGTGGTGTTAGGTCATGCGTTGGGTTCAGGTCAGTGTGCGGTTTGTTTTATGTTAGGGTTAGGGGCGGTTTAAGTGAGTTAGGGTTAGGGCGCAGGTTAGGCATGTATGCAATAGTGACAAATATTGGGGTTAGGTGCGGTTTAAGTGAGTTAGGGTTAGGGCGCGGGTCAGGTGAGTGTGCGATAGTGACGGACCTTAGGGTTAGGGTTAGGGTCAGGGTCAGTTGGTAGATATTAGTGTCTTTATCGTGACATATTAGCATTATTTGTGTTTTCAGGATTTTGAGTTTTAGGATTTTGGGTTTTCGGGATTTTGAATTTTCAGGCTTTTGGTTTCAGGATTTTGATTTTCAAGCTTATAGTGTTTCAGGCTTCTGATAGGGAACCGTATATATATATATATATATATATATATATATATATATATATATATATAGACGTGTGTATATATATATATATATATATATATATATATATATATATATATATATATAGACCAACAATTAGATAAACAGATAGATATATAGACACAGGCAGATCGACAGACCGATAGACAGATGCAAACATACACACAAAAATACATACACAGACACATATATGTATATATATATATATATATATATATATATATGTATATATATATGTATATATATATATATATATATATATATATATATATGTGTATATATATATATATATATATATGTATATATATATATACTTTGAAAGAACAAAAACCTGAAATAACGAAGATCATTTTTCCGAAACCATAATTCTGAAATATCATAATGCTGAAAGTTTAAAATGTCGATTTTTTCAACAGAGTGAAACTTGAAATGCCAAAGTTTGGAATACTGATTACAATTCAGAAAGTAGTATACAGGTATGGCTCTTTAAATTTTTGTAGTCTCTAAAAAAATATGGCAAACATTTTGTACAACACTCCTCATAGTATTGGAAATGTTTGCACTACAATAAGGTCGCAAAAAGGTATATGCCCTTTTCCCCACTGTAGTGTGATCCCAGAGTTGACATATTTAGTTGGGGGAGTACAGTCTGCAGAATACGGGTAAGTTTACAGTTACATTATGTAATGTAAGGGTAGTTGTCTGTACACTGTGTGATGTCAGACTCAGTATCAGGGCAGTGTTGTGTACATCGTGTGATGTGAGAGTACCTATCTGTATACTGTGTGATGTCAGACTCAGTATCGGGTGAGCTCTGTACATTGTGTAATGTAAGGGTACTTATTTGTACACTGGTGATGTCAGGCTCAGTATCATGGCAGTATTATGTACATTGTGTAATGTTAGGGTAGTTATCTGTATACTGGTGATGTCCGACTCAGTATCAGGGCAGTGCTGTGTACATTGTATAATGTGAGGGTAGTTGTCTGTACCCTGGTGATGGCAGACCCAGTATCATGGCAATGCTGTGTACATTCTGTAATTTTGGGGTAGTTATCTGTACACTGTGTGATATCAGACTCAGTATCAGGGAAGTGCTGTGTACTTTCTGTAATGTGAGGGTAGTTATCTGTACACTGGTGATGGCAGGCCTTGTATTAGGCAATCCTTTGTACATTCTGTAGTTTTGGGGTAGTTATATGTACACTGTGTGATGTCAGACTCAGTATCAGGGTACTGCTGTGTACATTGTGAAATGTGAGGTTGGTTATTTGTATACTGGTGATGTCAGATTCAGTATCAAGTCAGTGCTGTGTACATTCTGTAATGTTGGGTTAGTTATCTGTACATGGCTTGATGTCAGACTCAGTATCAGGGTAGTGTTGTTTACATTATGTAATGTTGGGGTAGTTATCTGTACACTAGTCATTTCAGACTTAGTATCAAGGCAGTGCTATGTACATTGTATAATGTGAGGGTAGATATCTGCACATTGTGTGATGTCAGACTCAGCATCAGGGCAGTGATATGTACATTGTGTAATGTGAGGGTAGTTATCAGTACACTGGTTATGTCAGGCCCAGTATCAGGGCAATCATTTGTACATTCTGTAATTTTGGGGGTAGTTGTGTGCACACTGTGTGATGTCAGACTCCGTATCAGGGCACTGCTGTGTACATTGTGTAATGTGAGGCTGGTTATCTGTATACTGGTGATGTCAGATTCAGAATTAAGGCAGTGCTGTGTACATTCTGTAATGTTGGGTTAGTTATCTGTACATGGCCTGATGTGAGACTCAGTATCAGGGCAGTGCTGTGTAAATTATGTAATGCTGGGGTAGTTATCTCTACACTGGGGATATCAGACTCAGTATCAGGGCAGTGCTGTGTACATTGTATAATGTGAGGGTAGTTATCTGTACACTAATGATGTCAGACTCAGTATCAGAGCAGTGCTGTGTACATTGTATAATGTGAGGGTAGATATCTGCACACTGTGTGATGTCAAACTCAGTATCAGGGCACTGCTGTGTACATTGTATAATGTGAGGGTAGTTATCTGTACACTGTATGATGTCAGACTCAGTATCAGACCGGTGCTGTGTACATTGTATAATGTGAGGGTAGATATCTGTACACTGTATGATGTCAGACTCAGTATCAGGGCACTGCTGTGTACATTGTATAATGTGAGGGTAGTTATCTGTACACTAGTGATGTCAGACTCAGTATCAGAGCAGTGCTGTGTACATTGTATAATGTGAGGGTAGATATCTGTACACTGTATGATGTCAGACTCAGTATCAGTGCAGTGCCGTGTACATTGTGTAATGTGAGAGTACCTATCTGTACAGTATGTGATGTCAGACTCAGTATCAGGGCAGTGCTGTGTACATTGTGTAATATGAGGGTACTTATCTGTAAACTGGTGATGTCAGACTCAGTATCATGGTAGTACTGTGTACACTGTGTAATGTGAGGGGTACCTGTCTGTACACTGTGTGATGTCAGACTCAGTATTACGGCAGTGTTGTGTATATTGTGTAATGTGAGAGTACTTATCTGTACACTGTGTGATGTCAGACTAACGGGTCTATATTATAAGAGTGAGGATTTACATTTTTGAACACCATATGGGCGACACCAAATCGTCGAATATTTAAAACCTCACAAGTGTGAACAGAGATCGCCATCAGGAATTCTTCCCTTTACTTCAACGTACAGTGATCACAAAGTTGGTATATTTAAGTAGCGGGGGGTGGGGTGCAGGTGGGGCTCCCCCCCCTGCTTAGAGCAATGAGGTAGGTTTTTCTTTAATTTTTACAATTTTTGTTTTCATTTCAAAGTTTCACAACTTTGCTCATATGGTGTTCGAAGTTGTGAAACCTTGTTCTTATAATATAGACCCCAGACTCAGTATTAGGGCTGTGCTGTGTACATTGTGTAACATGAGGGTACTTATCTGTACACTGGTGATGTCAGACTTAGTATCAGGGCAGTGCTGTGCACATTGTGCAATGTGAGGGTAGTTATCTGCACACTGGTGATGTCAGACTCAGTATCAGAGCAGTGCTGTGTACATTGTATAGCTTGAGGGTATTTGTCTGTAGACTGGTGATGTCAGACTCAGTATCAGGGCAGTGCTGTATACATTGTGTAATGTGAGAGTACCTGTCTGTACACTATGTTATGTCAGACTCAGTATCAGGGCAGTGCTGTGTATATTGTGTAACATGAGAGTACTTATCTGTACACTGGTGATATCAGACTTAGTATCAAGGCAGTGCTGTGCACATTGTGCAATGTGAGGGTAGTTATCTGTACACTGGTAATGTCAGACTCAGTATCAGGGCAGTGCTGTATACATTGTGTAATGTCAGGGTAAATATCTGTACACTGTGTGATGTCAGCCTTAGTACCAGATCAGTGCTGTGTACATTGTGTAATGTGAGGTTGGTTATTTGTACACTGGTGATGTCAGACACAGTGTCAGGGCAGTGCTGTGTACATTATCTAATTTTGGAGTAGTTATCTAATCTATATATTGCATTATCTCAGGCTCAGTATCAGGGCAGTACACTGTAATACTGAGGGTAGGCATGTCTACATTATTTAATGTCAGAGGCTTTAATCTGTACATATATTGTGCCATGTTAGAGGTAGTGCTACCACCTGTCACTCTTTATACAGAACAGTGCTACTTGGACAGGTGACCACCCCCCCAAAAAAAATTCCATTTCTTTTAATAGTTGTGTAACATCCCACTCTGGGCCAGTAATCAAGGTGCCTGAATCCTCACCACTGGCACTGGAGATGGATGTTCACTTGGAACAAAATAGGGTACACCCAGTATTTCCAGATGCAGCTGTCTGCATCAAGTACAAATTTCTTTAAGAGCACACAGGGAACACACTCAGTCCGGGGTCTGGATTTCTCTATCTGTCTCCTTCCACGTCACCAGTAGGAATCCCCACTGGCACAATGGTAGAGTTGAGACCTCAGCCAAGTGTCCAATCCAAGTTCTCCACTACTTTCTCTGTGAAACCAGTGGTTTGTGTCCCTGTCCATATAGCTTACACACACACTCTTTGAGATTTGACTTTCACACACACACACACACACACACACACACACACACACACACACACACACACACACACACACACACACACACACTTGGGAAAGGTTGGCATAGATTTACTAGCTATGCCCCCTTCTGCCTAAACTATAAGGAAGTTACACCACCATCAGACAGTCCAAAGCCAGCTACTCTAGGGCTCTTGCAAGGGTACCCAATTATACTGAGTGAAATTAATATTAATACAAATGGCAGTCTGACCAACAGCAATGCTTTCAGGAGCAGCCAGAGATGTCACCAAATACATACAAGTACTCTCAGAGCTTAAACTATTCTCTAAAAGACCAGCCACAAATGAAGGTTTAAATATATTTAATAATAAATAAGACAAGAACATGAAAATACTAAATATATATTTACAGTAAACACCAGAGTTTCAATCACAAGGAACATTAAAATAACACATAAATAGAGTCACACAGATGCAGAAAAACAGTACTTAACTAATCTCATCATATTTTCCTGACTGATCAAAATAATTACTATTCCCTGGTTCACTTACTAGATCAAGGCAAGATGAAGTAGGTGAAGGGTCCTTCTTGTCAGGTTTTAAGAACAGAGTACAATGGGACTTCAGTCTCATCTAGTATTAAATATAATTTTCCTCCTAGATTACAGAATGACATCACATACATTTGGTCAGCTAGCTTCTGGTTCCCATGCTACCTCCATTGCTAGAAAGTGCCAGGATTTAGCACATATATGTCAATAATATATACACATAGAGTTTTGCTCAGATCTGTTGCAGCTTCTGGAAGTCATAAAACAATTTCAAGCCTCAAGCCTTCCAGAGTAGCAATTAGTTCACCCCAAAGACAATACAGAAAGCTTCCTAGTACAGACTTTTTGTCTCTGGCTGCACTGAGAACTGTAAAATACAATATTTATGGCCTAAGACAGTTAATTTAATTTCAAACTATTTTCAGAGTGTGGTGGATTGAGATTAACCTCTTCTCTTCGAGAATCCTCTACTAAAACACATACATTTAAACAGCTAAAATAATGCTTGTATATTTCTTTTTCTGTTCAGTAGGAAACACTGTGGGCACATTTTTAACACAAGCAGCTTTACAAATACATTTTCAACAAAAGCATCTGTACAAATGAATGAGCTTTTTCTTTTGGCAAAATAATAATAATAATAATAATAATAATAATAATAATAATAATAATAATGAACATTCATTTGCACTAATTGCGACTGTGATTTTTCCTGCAAAATTTGACACCACCATAAAAATGTCCCACTTTGGGGATTTGAAAAGTGGTAACCTTACTAAGGGGCAGTACACTATGCACGTTGTGTAATGCCAGGTTAAGTATATCAGGGCAGCACTCCATATAGTGGTAATGTTGAGATAAGAGGTTATCTAAACATTGCCTAATGTCTGAGGCTTTAATTTGTACACTGTGTAACATCAGAGGTAATAAGCTGTACATTTTGTAAGTGACAGGTAGTACTAAGCTGTACATTTTATGAGTGATGGGTGGTATTAAGCTATGCATTTTGTAAGTGACAAATAGTACTAAGCCGTACATTTTGTAAGTGACGGGTGGTAATAAGCTATACATTTTGTAAGTGATGGGTGGTACTAAGTGGTACATTTTGTAAGTGACTGATAGTACTAAGCTGTACATTTTGTAAGTGATGGGTGGTGCTAAGCTGCACATTTTGTAAGTGACAGGTGGTACTAAGCTGTACATCTTGTAAGTGATGGGTGGTACTAAGCTGTACATTTTGTAAGTGACGGGTGGTACTAAGCTGTACATTTTGTAAGTGACGGGTGGCACTCTCTAATGTCAGGGCGCTGCCTGCATTGACTTTTCACTAAGGATACTTCTGTGATATGCTATTGCCTGCATAAAACAAACCCTAGTTCTTGTATCATTCATGAAGGGGGACACAAAATGTATATGAGGGTGGAACTATTCTGTTATGGATGAAGCCGATATGCACTCAAGAGAGAGAGAGAGAGAGAGGGTACCTTGAACGCTGTGAGCAGTAGGGTGGAGCACTCTGAGAATGTCACAGTCCAATATTAGGGACTACATTCTTCAAATCAAATTTTGCTATTAGACATACACACACAGTTCTACCACTATACTGCAACAAGTCTGAGGATTCTTTATGTTATCCCATACCTCTACATGATTATATGTCTCATGTTTCTCTTTAGCCATCCGTGTTCTGCCTCTTATTATTGCTGTTTTCCCTACGTAGCTCAGCTGGACTTTCAGCCAGCCCCTTTTTTCTCTACTTCCCTTCCTTTCTCCTGCTTCTTCTGCATTTATCAGATGTGCCCACATCAATCATATATTTCTAACCCCTGTAAATTTATTTTTTGGAGCTGTAATTAATTCCATAGATTTCAGGTCTTTCAGGATTTTTGTGTATTTCCATTATACTAGGAGGACTGTTTACGTTCCATTATATTTGGAGGACTGTCCAGTTTTCATTATATTAGGGGGACTATCCAGTTTCCATTATACTAGGGAGACTGTTAACTTTCCATTATACTTGGAGGACTGCCAAGTTTCCATTATACTAGTCGGACTGTCTAGTTTCTTTTATACTAGGAGGACTGTCCAGTTTCCATTATAATAGGGGGACTGTTTACTCACCACTATACTAGGGATACTGTCCAGTTTCCATTATATTATACTAGGGGGACTGTTTACTCACCACTATACTAGGGAGACTGTCCAGTTTCCATTATACTACGGGGACTGTCCAGTTTCCATTATACTAGGGGGACTGTTTAGTTTCCATTATAAGAGGGGGAATGTCCAGTTTCCGTTATACTAGTGGGACTGTTCAGTTTCCATTATACTAGGGGGACTGTTCAGTTTCCATTATACTAGGGGGACTGTTCAGTTTCCATTATACTAGGGAGACTGTGAAGTTTCCCAAATACTGGGGGACTGCCCAGTTTCCATTATACTAGGGGCACTGTTCAGTTTCCATTATACTAGGGAGACTGTCCAGTTTCCCAAATACTGGGGGACTGTTCAGTTTCCATTATACTAGGGAGACTGTCCAGTTTCCCAAATACTGGAGGACTGTCCAGTTTCCATTATACTAGTGGGACTGTCCAATTTCCATTATACTAGTAGGACTGTCCAGTTTCCATTATACTAGTGGGACTGTCCAGTTTCCATTATACTAGTGGGACTGCCCAGTTTCCATTATACTAGTGGGACTGTTCAGTTTCCATTATACTAGTGGGACTGTCCAGTTTCCATTATACTAGTGGGACTGTCCAGTTTCCATTATACTAGTGGGACAGTCTAGTTTCCATTATACTAGTGGGACTGCCCAGTTTCCATTATAATAGTGGGACTGTTCAGTTTCCATTATACTAGTGGGACTGTCCCATTTCCATTATACTAGTGGGACTGCCCAGTTTCCATTATACTAGTGGGACTGTCCAGTTTCCATTATACTAGTGGGACTGCCCAGTTTCCATTATACTAGTGGGACTGCCCAGTTTCCATTATACTAGTGGGACTGTCCAGTTTCCATTATACTAGTGGGACTGTCCAGTTTCCCAAATACTAGTGGGACTGCCCAGTTTCCATTATACTAGTGGGACTGTCAAGTTTCCATTATACTAGTGGGACTATCCAGTTTCCATTATACTAGTGGGACTGTCCAGTTTCCATTATACTAGTGGGACTGCCCAGTTTCCATTATACTAGTGGGACTGCCCAGTTTCCATTACACTAGTGGGACTGTCCAGTTTCCATTATACTAGTGGGACTGTCCAGTTTCCCAAATACTAGTGGGACTGCCCTGTTTCCATTATACTAGTGGGACTGTCCAGTTTTCATTATACTAGTGGGACTGTCCAGTTTCCATTATACTAGTGGGACTGCCCAGTTTCCATTATACTAGGGGGACTGTCCAGTTTCCATTATACTAGTGGGACTGCCCAGTTTCCATTATACTAGTGGGACTGCCCAGTTTCCATTATACTAGTGGGACTGAGCAGTTTCCATTATACTAGGGGGACTGTCCAGTTTCCATTATACTAGCGGGACTGTCCAGTTTCCATTATACTAGTGGGACTGTCCAGTTTCCATTATACTAGTGGGACTGTCCAGTTTCCATTATACTAGGGGGACTGTCCAGTTTCCATTATACTAGTGGGACTGTCCAGTTTCCATTATACTAGTGGGACTGCCCAGTTTCCATTATACTAGTGGGACTGCCCAGTTTCCATTATACTAGTGGGACTGTCCAGTTTCCATTATACTAGGGGGACTGTCCAGTTTCCATTATACTAGTGGGACTGCCCAGTTTCCATTATACTAGTGGGACTGCCCAGTTTTCATTATACTAGTGGGACTGCCCAGTTTCCATTATACTAGTGGGACTGCCCAATTTCCATTATACTAGTGGGACTGTGCAGTTTCCATTATACTAGTGGGACTGTCCAGTTTCCATTATACTAGTGGGACTGTCCAGTTTCCATTATACTAGTGGGACTGAGCAGTTTCCATTATACTAAGGGGACTGTCCAGCTTCCATTATACTAGTGGGACTGTCCAGTTTCCATTATACTAGTGGGACTGTCCAGTTTCCATTATACTAGGGGGACTGTCCAGTTTCCATTATACTAGTGGGACTGTCCAGTTTCCATTATACTAGGGGGACTGCCCAGTTTCCATTATACTAGGGGGACTGTCCAGTTTCCATTATACTAGTGGGACTGTCCAGTTTCCATTATACTAGGGGGACTGTCCAGTTTCCATTATACTAGTGGGACTGTCCACTTTCCATTATACTAGTGGGACTGTCCAGTTTCCATTATACTAGTGAGACTGTCCAGTTTCTATTATACTAGTGGGACTGTCCAGTTTCCATTATACTAGTGAGACTGTCCAGTTTCCATTATACTAGGGGGACTGTCCAGTTTCCATTATACTAGTGGGACTGTCCAGTTTCCATTATACTAGGGGGACTGTCCAGTTTCCCAAATACTGGGGGACTGTTCAGTTTCCATTATACTAGTGGGACTGTCCAGTTTCCCAAATACTGGGGGACTGTCCAGTTTCCATTATACTAGGGGGACTGTCCAGTTTCCATTATACTAGTGGGACTGTCCAGTTTCCATTATACTAGTGGGACTGCCCAGTTTCCATTATACTAGTGGGACTGTCCAGTTTCCATTATACTAGTGGGACTGTCCAGTTTCCATTATACTAGTGGGACTGTCCAGTTTTCATTATACTAGGGGGACTGTCCAGTTTCCATTATACTAGTGGGACTGTCCAGTTTCCCAAATACTAGTGGGACTGTCCAGTTTCCATTATACTAGGGGGACTGTCCAGTTTCCATTATACTAGTGGGACTATCCAGTTTCCATTATACTAATGGGAATGTCCAGTTTCCATTATACTAGTGGGACTGTCCAGTTTCCATTATACTAGGGGGACTGTCCAGTTTCCATTATACTAGTGGGACTGTCCAGTTTCCATTATACTATTGGGACTGTCCAGTTTCCATTATACTAGGGAGACTGTCCAGTTTCCCAAATACTGGGGGACTGTCCAGTTTCCCAAATACTGGGGGACTGTCCAGTTTCCATTATACTAGTGGGACTGTCCAGTTTCCATTATACTAGGGGGACTGCCCAGTTTCCATTATACTAGCAGGACTGTTCAGTTTCCATTATACTAGTGGGACTGTCCAGTTTCCATTATACTAGTGGGACTGTCCAGTTTCCATTATACTAGCGGGACT
Source organism: Protopterus annectens (assembly GCF_019279795.1). Classification (NCBI taxonomy): domain Eukaryota; kingdom Metazoa; phylum Chordata; order Ceratodontiformes; family Protopteridae; genus Protopterus; species Protopterus annectens. The sequence continues at coordinate 900,656,606 of NC_056733.1, forward strand.
GTTCAGTTTCCATTATACTAGTGGGACTGTCCAGTTTCCATTATACTAGCGGGACTGTTCAGTTTCCATTATACTAGTGGGACTGTCCAGTTTCCATTATACTAGGTGGACTGCCCAGTTTCCATTATACTAGTGGGACTGTCCAGTTTCCATTATACTAGTGGGACTGCCCAGTTTCCATTATACTAGTGGGACTGCCCAGTTTCCATTATACTAGTGGGACTGTCCAGTTTCCATTATACTAGTGGGACTGTCCAGTTTCCATTATACTAGTGGGACTGTCCAGTTTCCAATATACTAGGGGGACTGTCCAGTTTCCATTATACTAGTGGGACTGTCCAGTTTCCATTATACTAGGGGGACTGTCCAGTTTCCATTATACTAGTGGGACTGTCCAGTTTCCATTATACTAGTGGGACTGTCCAGTTTCCATTATACTAGTGAGACTGTCCAGATTCCATTATACTAGAGGGACTGTCCAGTTTCCATTATACTAGTGGGACTGTCCAGTTTCCATTATACTAGGGGGACTGTCCAGTTTCCCAAATACTGGGGGACTGTTCAGTTTCCATTATACTAGTGGGACTGTCCAGTTTCCCAAATACTGGGGGACTGTCCAGTTTCCATTATACTAGGGGGACTGTCCAGTTTCCATTATACTAGTGGGACTGTCCAGTTTCCATTATACTAGTGGGACTGCCCAGTTTCCATTATACTAGTGGGACTGTCCAGTTTCCATTATACTAGTGGGACTGTCCAGTTTCCCAAATACTAGTGGGACTGTCCAGTTTCCGTTATACTAGTGGGACTGTCCAGTTTCCATTATACTAGTGGGACTATCCAGTTTCCATTATACTAGTGGGACTGTCCAGTTTGCATTATACTAGTGGGACTGTCCAGTTTCCATTATACTAGGGGACTGTCCAGTTTCCATTATACTAGTGGAACTGTCCAGTTTCCATTATACTAGGGAGACTGTCCAGTTTCCCAAATACTGTGGGACTGTCCAGTTTCCCAAATACTGGGGGACTGTCCAGTTTCCATTATACTAGTGGGACTGTCCAGTTTCCATTATACTAGGGGGACTGCCCAGTTTCCATTATACTAGCGGGACTGTTCAGTTTCCATTATACTAGTGGGACTGTCCAGTTTCCATTATACTAGTGGGACTGTCCAGTTTCCATTATACTAGCGGGACTGTTCAGTTTCCATTATACTAGTGGGACTGTCCAGTTTCCATTATACTAGCGGGACTGTCCAGTTTCCATTATACTAGTGGGACTGTCCAGTTTCCATTATACTAGTGGGACTGCCCAGTTTTCATTATACTAGTGGGACTGTCCAGTTTCCATTATACTAGTGGGACTGAGCAGTTTCCATTATACTAGTGGGACTGCCCAGTTTCCATTATACTAGGGGGACTGTCCAGTTTCCATTATACTAGTGGGGCTGTCCAGTTTCCATTATACTAGTGGGACTGCCCAGTTTCCATTATATTAGGGGGACTGTCCAGTTTCCATTATACTAGTGGGACTGAGCAGTTTCCATTATACTAGTGGGACTGCACAGTTTCCATTATACTAGTGGGACTGTCCAGTTTCCATTATACTAGTGGGACTGTCCAGTTTCCATTATACTAGTGGGACTGTCTAGTTTCCATTATACTAGGGGGACTGTCCAGTTTCCATTATACTAGCGGGACTGTCCAGTTTCCATTATACTAGTGGGACTGTCAAGTTTCCATTATACTAGTAGGACTATCCAGTTTCCATTATACTAGTGAGACTGTCCAGTTTCCATTATACTAGTGGGACTGTCCAGTTTCCATTATACTAGTGGGACTGTCAAGTTTCCATTATACTAGTGGGACTATCCAGTTTCCATTATACTAGTGAGACTGTCCAGTTTCCATTATACTAGGGGGACTGTCCAGTTTCCATTATACTAGGGGGACTGTCCAGTTTCCATTATACTAGTGGGACTGTCCAGTTTCCATTATACTAGTGGGACTGCCCAGTTTCCAATATACTAGGGGGACTGTCCAGTTTCCATTATACTAGTGGGACTGAGCAGTTTCCATTATACTAGTGGGACTGCCCAGTTTCCATTATACTAGGGGGACTGTCCAGTTTCCATTATACTAGTGGGACTGTCCAGTTTCCATTATACTACTGGGACTGCCCAGTTTCCATTATACTAGGGGGACTGTCCAGTTTCCATTATACTAGTGGGACTGAGCAGTTTCCATTATACTAGTGGGACTGCCCAGTTTCCATTATACTAGCGGGACTGTCCAGTTTCCATTATACTAGTGGGACTGTCCAGTTTCCATTATACTAGTGGGACTGT
>NC_056733.1:900663954-900786454 GCF_019279795.1 Protopterus annectens
ATAGTTTATCCATTTTCAAGTAATCTGCATGCAGACTGTACAACACCTCAGCTGAAAAAGATAGATCTGAAAGACACAATCTAAACAAGTAAGGGCCTAGGACAGAGCCCTGTGGGACACCCTGACTGTAACCTATAATTTCACCTGTCCCATTGGTGTATGATACTTGCCACGTTCTATTTGTAAGCCATGCAGCTAACCATTTTATCAAGAGTACATCAATACCTAGTTATTCTAATTTATTTATCATTGTTTGAATATGACCCTATCAAAGGCTGAAGGTAAGTCTATAACAAATTACATCACAGCACACTTTTTCATTTATAGCTGTTATTATATTATTATAGAGCTTCATGTTACAGGTGGCTGTAGATGTAGAGCTCTTTCCATCCCATATAAGCTCTTTTAGCTCCTTATGAAATGTTTTCCATAATTTACTTTCTTGTTTATAGAAATAAGATGTTGTGAAAGTTGTTGGTTCCCTCTCTGAATGTAAAATTGTAATGAGTTGGCTGCCTCAGAGATCTTTGCTAGGCCACCTTCTGTTTGGCATTTATTTTGCAAACATTTGAAGCCAATAGTCCTGCAGTGTGGTTGACCAAGTTTTTGCTGATGACTGCTAGCTGGGTACTGTTATCTGCTCTTCCAATGATTCTAAACAACTCCAGCAATGGTTGTAATATACACATACCTGGTGTGCTGAAAAGGGTCTAACGTTAAATGCAAAAAAGTGCAACATAGTTGAGTTCAACAAAAAAGACTTCTACCTCGTGTTATAAATGGTACTCCTCTTCAAACAGTGACGATCATCAGAGGCCTGGGTACTTATTTAGAACACTCTTATTTGATCATCACGTTTCCATCATATTAAGGAAATTATAATAAAACAGATAACCAACACCATTGAGAAATAAATGACACTGAGCACTGAAAAAACGAGGAATGTCAAATAATAATAAAACCAGCTCAGTGACAACCTCGGGCAGTTAGTAGTATTTACCATAGAATGTCTATTCAGACCAAAAAACAAAGCCATAAATCCATATAAGAAAAAACGATAAACTGGATCCTTAGATAAAACAAAGTTCCTTTGATAAAACGAAGTTCCTTTTGTCCTATTGTTCTTATTGTCGAATAAAGGAACTTCATTTTATCTAAGGATTCAGTTTATCGTTTTTTTCTTATATGGATTTATGACTTTGTTTTTTGGTCTGAATAGACATTCTATGGTAAATACTACTAACTGCCAGAGGTTGTCACTGAGCTGGTTTTATTATTGTTTGATATTAAGGAAATTCTTCTATCTGGCCTAGTTAATTACCAAGGGAATATCTTTCAAGAGCCAATGAAGTCATTCTATCTCTGTATTGTTCTCTTATCAGACCCATAATCAAATGTAATTTCTACTAAACTAGTAATACATATATCACATATTCAAACACTTCTTCCTGTACTAAACTGATAATGTTATTAGGAAACAGTAAATGCGTCCAGTACCTTATATTACGCTCTTCTCTGTATTTGCTAAAGCAATATGATGTAAATTGTTAAGTTTGTGATTCATTTGTGTTTGTTTTTCTAATGGATTTTGATTTTTCAATACACTTTTTCTTCATTAAGAATGTGTATTTAAGTAGATGGAATGTGTGAAGCACTCTCACTCAAAAAACCTGTGCCAGTATTACACATATAAAATATTTCAGCCATCCATTGTGGGCTTATTCTTTTCTTCCAATCAAAGATCTGAGTGCCACACTTGCAGGACATAAGACCATGCCCTAGGAAGTGTTGAAGCACATCACATGACCAGTGCTGGGAGCTGTGAAACTGATCATCATTAAAACACCTCCACTTCTTCAGATTTCCCCTTCTCAATAACTAGATGAGACAATGCAGCACGTATGTAATACACCAAGCAGCTAATGAAAGTTCAATGTAATAGGAGCGCTAGTAATGAATTAAACAAACTGATACATTTAATCTGGCTGCCAGCTTCAGCAATGTTGGACAAACTATAATTAAAGCTTTGTAAATTTTTGGAAAAAATCAGCAAACTAAAGTCTAGGAAATCAAAGTATTTTTCTGGCTGTAAGGTTGTTTGTGTGAAAAACTGTGGCAATCTTACATCTCAACTGTCCAAATTTTCACAGACTGTCCAGACTTTTGCCTCATATTTTAGATCTGTTCATCATAAAATCTGTGTTTTTTTAATACATTTATTGAATTATCACTTGTGGCATAGGCAAATGTACATTTATACAAAAGTAATCAAACTGTATTTAACAGATTAACATTAACAAAAATTATACTTTACATATATTGCTATATATCATATAACCTAACCAACATTATATACATTATTCAGTTCCAGCCCCCCTTTTTTAAACAAGAAACATATTTATAAAAGCATCACTTATGATATAAGCAATCATACATTTATATAAATAAAAACAAACCACACCAATCTGTGTTTTTGTGGAAAATTCATCTGGACTAAAGTCACTAAATAATGATAAACAAAAACGTTGAAACAAATAAAGCTGTTCCAAGAGCAAGTGGCTCACCCGAAACTACCACAGTTATCGTCCACACAAATAAAGTAAAGAGTGAGTTCATCACTGGGTCCAGCCTTCAGCACTCTAAAAACTAGGAAATAATAAATATAATTAATGAAATGTCCATAAAATTGCACAAAACACTAATGAAACATAGAAATAATAAGCACTTTCGCAATGACAACTCCATTGCTTCTTCAGACTATTCAAAGAAGTAATCACACTCAATATAAATACTAACCACTATAATGTAGCCATGACAACTTAATTACAGATAACCAATGAAATGGATAATCACATTTACAGGGTAGCACAGTGGTAAAATCATCCTAGCATACAAAAAATTAAACTAACATAAATAAACTATATATATATATATATATATATATATATATATATATATATATATATATATAAAATACAAAATGACAATAAAATAAAAAATAGAAACGTTATCGTTGCATACTCCTTAATTTCAGGAATGACTTTGACAGCACTCTATCATTGAGACCACTCCTCCTGTCAACTTGCATCCTGATGGCCCACTTGGCTTCGCAGATTCTGTGTAAACCCTAATATCACCTTTCCTATCACTTAACTTTATGGTATCCACCACCATAAATGTAAAGGTGTGCTGAGAACCTTTATCGGTAACATGTCTGGCTAGGGCATTACTTTGTAGTTTAACCCTGATATTGTATAAATGTTCTGTTATTCATTGTTTTAACATTCTGTTGGTTTTACTAAATAGAAAGCCTGACATAATTGTCATACTGCTAGGTATGCCACATTACTAGATTCACAATTGGCCCTGGCCTTAAACCTAAAAAGATGTTCAGTGTCAGGATGTTTAAACTCAGATGTAGAATCAATATAAGGGCAGTGTTGACAAGAGGAACATGGTCTGGTACCAATCAGCAAGGGAGACAAACTCAATCTATCCTGGCTCCGTGGCTAACATAACATCCTATGTAAATTCCACTTATTTTTAAACCAAAAGCTAGGGTGGTCACCCACTATGACCCTGACCATGGGCTCTAAGTTCAAAAGTGACCATTGTCCTCTAATGATATCTATAATCACATCATGGTCACTCCTAAAATGTAATGGAAAATCTACTTGATTGTATCCATCTCATCTATTAGTTCTAGCATCCATTACAACCCCTTCAGAAAAATAAGGTTTCCCTATATTATTTCTTACATTAATCACTTCACTCATAAACAAGAATATCTCACTATCACAATAACCCTTATCACAAAATCTATCCCCAACTTAACTTCTTCCCTAAAACTGCTGTCCTCTGCATAAAGTCTGGAAGTACGTAAACCTTGGCCTTTTATAGTCTTTTTTGTTCAATTCAGATATTTCATATTGAAAAAAATTAAAGTAAATAAAGCTTGTAAAAATTCACCCAACATCTTCCCAATACTTTTTAAGTTTAATACAATCATGAAATATGTGCATCCAATCCGCATTGCATATTAATTGACATCTCCAACATATAAAATTATTGGAAGAGTCAAATTTGTCTAATTTATTGGGGGTATAGAATGTTCTATGTAGAAATTTCCACATGAAAATTCTCCAATATTGTATGTTAGATGTTAATTTGACAGAATATAATAAGTTTGTTTTGTTTTCCAAAGAAAGATTTAATGAATGACCTTTGGTGATAAAGTCCCAAAATTGTTGTTTAACTTCAGTTTTATAATTAATTATTAATTTATATAATTTAGAAGTTATATTTTTCCAGTTATTTTTGTTATATATAATATCATCTAGACATTTTATAAATTGGGGTCTATTTGTAAAAGGGGAATTGTTTAGTATTCTGTATAAATCTTGTGTATGAGTCAAAACACTTTGGAGAATTAGCCAATCTGCTGATGAGATTTCGTAAGTAGTAGTTATTTGTTGGCTGATATTTTTTATTAATAATATATTGTTGCCAGAAAGTAAAGTTGTTATGTTCCCATATATTAAAGATATCTTTATGCATCTTATTATGAAAGGTTTTTTTTTGTGGAACTGAAAGGGATTATTGAATCTATCCATGTTCTTATTTATGTGTTGGCATTAATGAATTTCCTAAATGTATTAAAAATGTAATTTATGAAGTTTAATTTAGTAGGCTTTGTTAAATTATATTGAATTCCTATACATAAGATATGCCATGGTTTAATAGTATGATTTCCTAACTTATAGTTTTTTCGTATAGAATTTTCATTTAAATAGATAATGGTATGTAAAGTTTTCCAGTTGGAGGAATAATTTGGGTCTATCCAATTTATGATTATTTTAAATATAGAAGCTTTTATATAAGTCTCTAAGTCTGGAAAGTTAATTCCCCCTCTCTCCTATGGTCTGACATAATGAGTGAGAGCTATTCTATTTTTGTTAGGGTACCAAAGAAATTTTAATAATATTGAATTAATTTCTTTTAGAAAAAGTTTTTCTGGAATCATAGGAATGGATTGAGCTATGTATGGAATTTTTGGTAGTAATGTCATTTTTATAATTTGTAATCTATCTTCAAAAGTTAAATATATTTTATTCCAATTGAATATATGGCATTTTATATTTTTTAAGATATTATTACAGTTTGTAATAAGAGTTTCTTCTATGTTTTTACAGAAAACAATGCCTAAATAATTAAGGGTTGGCACTTGCTTACCTATTATTTGGCTCCCTTCTAATAGACACTCATTATACCTGTTCATTATTAGAAAATTTGACTTTGCATTATTGAAGTAAAGTCCAGACATTGAAGACAAAATGTCTACTATTTCTTCTAATACTTTTATACTTTCTTTGAGTTGGATAATGTGAGAAGAATGTAATATGCAAATAACATAATTTGGACTCATACTGGCCATATAAATCAATACCCTTTACTTTCTTATTGGAGCATATTATAGAGGCAAATAATTCAATTGCTAGTGCAAATAGGATGGGTGACATTGGGCAGCCCTGTTTAGTTCCTTTAGTTAGAGTTATAGAATCAGAAGTAAATGGACCTAGTTTAACATATGCTAAGTTATTTTTATATATGTTTTCTATTAATGAAATAAAGGGATGCGGAAAATCATAATATGCTAATATCTTAAATAAATATTCCCATTTTAGTGAATCAAAAGCTTTTTCTATATCCAATGTTATTGTTACAGTTTCCTTTTTTTCTCTATTTAATATGTCTATAAGAGTTAATACTCTTTGAATGTTATCATATGTGTGTCTATTGTAAATAAAACCTGTTTGGTCCTCATTTATAATGCAGGTCAAAGATTTTTTTAATTCTGTTAGCTAAGATGGACATAAAAAAATTATAATCATTGTTGAGTAGAGATATTGGTCTGTAAGATTTGCATTGTGTGGGATTTTTACCTTCTTTCATAATGGGTGTAATCAGAGAATATTTCCATGAGGGTGGTATACTATTTTGTGATTGGATTTCTAATAAAGTTTTGTGAAATCCAAGATTGTGGATGTTGGAAAAAACTTTATATAGTTCAATTATAATACCATCTAATCCTGGTGCTTTGTTGCATTTGCTTTCCCTTATAACATCTGTAATTTCTTTACGTGTAATTTGTTTTTGGATATCTAATTTTAATTTTTCTGGTATTTTTTTGACTTTGTGAAAGTTAATTTCTGTATTTGGACAAATGGTTTGAAATTTATTACTCCCAAAATGTTCTGTATAATGATATTTGAAAGCCTCCAGAATTTCACTTATATCTGAAACTAATTTATTTCCTCTTCCTTCATGAATAATATTAGTAATATTATTTTGTTTTGATTGTCTCTTAATTCTAGCTGCTAAATTATGCATGCATCTTGGTGATGTAGCACAAGAGTTTAGTTTCAGTTTTTCCAGTGCTAAGTTTGTTTTATGGGTTAAAATTTCATTATATTTTTTTTGTTTAATTCATCTATTTCTTTCTTATTAGCTGAGATATTTGATGAGGATTTATTGTTGATTTTTATTAGCTGATTTTGCTTATTGTTTAATTCAGACTCCCATTCTTTTGTTTTGTTTTTGAACCATGTAAGAATATATATATATATATATATATATATATATATATATATATATATATATATATATGTGTGTGTGTGTGTGTGTGTGTGTGTGTGTGCTTTCAAAGTATCCCAAATCATTACTATATTTATCTCTTCAGAGTAGTTAGTTTTCAGATAATATTGCAGTTCCATGTTTAACCAGGGCTTTAATTCTTTTGATTTTGTAATATAAGCTGGTATTATAGTTACACAATTTAATCTTTTAAAGTCTATTTGAATATTAAGAATAAGATAATTATGATCTGATAAGGGAGAGGGGTTTATTAGAAATCTGTTTATTTTTGTGTTTAGATCTTGTGATATATATATTTTATCTATTCTTGCGTGGGTATTAAATCTAAAGTCTTGATGGGAAAATAGTAACAAATTATTTTCTTTAAATTTGAATGTATCAATTAGTTTTTGACTTCCAATCCAGTTTGTAAGTAGTTTAGCTATGAGTTTAAGACATACATTTTTTGTTGGTAGTCTCTGAATTATTTAAGATGCAATTAAAATCACCTCCTATTATTAAATTACCTTTATGTGTTCTATTAATTAAATCTAGTTGTTTTTTAACAGTTTGTGTGCCTATGTCAGGGAACCAATATAATTTTACTAGTGTCCAAAGCCTATTATTAAACCTTAAGATAACAAGTGTTAGAAGACCATCTTTATCTTCATATTTGTAAATGATCTGGGGATTGACAGTTTCCTTTTTCCATAAAATTATTACTCCTTTTTTTGTTTTGTATGTGGAATGAGCTAATGTTAGGTATTCTTGTGGATTCCATGTGTGCTTATCATTAGTTTTAAAATGTGATTCTTGTAAGAAGACTATCTGAGCTTGATTTAATTTTAGACATCTTAATAGATTTGATCTCTTCTTAGGATTGTTTAAACCATTGACGTTTACAGAGAGTATAGTTAGATCCATAAGTTTTTCTTAAGTGTCATATTTTAAATAATACTTCTAATTTGGTCAAACCTATAACTTTTTTTTGATATTTTACTAGTTTGAGTTTCTTGCCACTATTAGTTTTTATTATCAGATTGAATTCTACTACCAAAGGATATGTTGTGAATTTTAGTTCAGCCCTGCAAAAAAATAAAAAGCAATGATATAGTAACAACAATTAAACATGAAAAAATAATCCAACAATTTAAAATTTCCCTCTTTATACATGGAATGATATACATTCCCAATCCAATAGATAAAAAAATAATCTATCAGATTGTCCATCATACCTTATCATTAAAATAACCTTTTGAGCTCCTTAATTTGTTATTGGAGATCAACTGAATTATTAATTAAATAGATTTGAATTTATGTACAAGTTAGTTATAATTAACTCAACTTATAACTTTTATCAAAAAGAAAGAAACTGATAGAATACTGGCTTAACTCAAATAATGGCTAAATATAAGATACACGTGTTTCAATTATTTCTTGTGAAAAGAAGATTAGGTAAGAAATTAAATTCTAACTACATTTTCAATGTATTTCTATGAACACAATCTAGTCCTCAATTTCAAATCAGTTTACTCCTTTCAGAGTCTTTGTTTTTACTAGATAATTGAGAGAAGAGAGACCAGTAGTTCACAAACATTAGAGTGAAAGACTCTATATTTTCCAGAATGTCCATATCTAGACATCACCTTTTTATTTGAAGTAATATTCTGTCAGAGTAAGTAATATTTGAAATCCATCACCATTTGTTACTCCATCGAAGAAATCCTTATCCATACTCTATATTCTTTAGTATAGAGATATGTAATCTTATCTCCTATGTTTACCTCATAGAAGTTTGTCTATTCCTGTAAATCTACATATCTTATTTAAATAACCTTTAAAATCAAAATCATTAGAAGATGGATAATAAAGGTTTATTTGAATTATATATTAAATGTAGAGATTTGTTCTAAAAGATAATTATTAGCCTAAATCTTTATAGATTACATGTTGAATTATTTTGTTAAAGTTTTCTACATCCACTGTCTCACTGTTTTAAATTATACATACTTCAATAAAGGCATGTTATCATTCAGTGTATTTCAAAGATGCCTGACCTGTGAGTGGGTTGATTACTACATAGAGTGTACTGTTATTTATCTCCCAATAAAACTTGCTCCTTATTATTACTTTTTTCCTCCCCTCCTTTTTTCTTCCTTTCTTCTCACCTTTCCTCTCATTTCCCTTTCCCTTCCACTTCTTTTTCTCTCTTTTCCTCATCCGACTCTCCCCATCACATCTGTTAAAAAGGTCACTCTTGTCTACTAAGTTCTTTCTTTATATCTTAAATTAAAATCAGCAGTGGTGTATACTTTTGTTAGACTCTCTCTAGTATCATTAGAATTATAATAATTCTGAATATGCTGTCTTATGTCTGCTTCTCTCCGTAACCCCACACTGTTCTGCATAAATGACATATGTTATCAGTTTAGCGCCTCTTTAGGCTGATAATACTATATATATTTCCTGTGTTCTCTTTGATTAACACTACGCTGACTAATTCCTTTCATATTAATAAAATAGTCATTTGTAATCAAACTTTTTTGTTCTGTCCTAACTAATTTAGTATCCCTTTCTCTATTTCCATTTCAGAGGGTTCAAGTGATCCTATTATATCAAGGTCACTTGAATGCTCATTTAATAGTTTATATTTGTTCTCTGTAATTAGTGTTGTGACAACTTTAGTTTATCTAGGAGATATTTTATTGATAGGAAGTTTAATTGGACTGGAGCTGGTACCACAGTATCAAACATGTAAATGAAAGTGCATGTGTTTATATATCAAAAACAACATATGTTGGGTAAAACTATGAAGCTGATGTAATATAAATGAATCCTTAATTATTTTTTCTTAATATCACATTTTAACATGTTTAATGTAGGTGTAGTATTTGCGTTAGAGTAGTGATATAGCAAATAGTCGCATCATGTCTGTGTTCAATTTAAATGATGCCTATCTCTTTAAGAGAGTAAGGAAGTGTTTGAGTATGCACAAATGGGCTTATATAGATCTCCTTGATGTTTCTTTGCTTGCAATCTCCAACTCGCAGTAGCAAAACAATGATAAAATAGAAAAAATGTATTAAGCAAGAAAATCTCTACGAGCTCTACTCCTTCAGTACCCAACTCATACAACACCAGAGTACATCAGCGTCGAGTGTCACAAGCGAGCAGCTCTGCCATAGGCTTGTGTCATTCAACTATATGATTTTCTTCCAAAAATACCATTTTTTTCCTTCCTCTCTTTATATTAGACAAAGCCAAAAAATGTAATATACCCTGTGTTTGACAGGCTCTCAGCTAGAATACAATGCTGAATGTCTGCGATGTATTTTGGCACTCAGAGAAGCTTGAGCTGTACTAGTAGAGGCTTTTAGTTAACAAACAGCTTCTCTGAATGCCGTACATTTAAAAAGCAATAAATCCATTTGCAACTGTTTATTTATGTCAATTATTGTAACAATATACATGTTTGCGAACACCAATCCTGTTAGCGATACTGTTTTATTACATAATGTTTTATTGCATGACCCTTCGCTGTTTCAAGCATATTACTCGAAATCAATACAACCAGATCAAACAGCTCACATCAAAGATGGAACTACATCATACTAACAAGACCACAACGAAAAGATCCCTTCTGCTTGTTTATTTAATCTAGTGATTAAACTGAGAAGTTTATTTTGATGTATGTGCCTACGATTCTCCAGAATACATATGTTATTCAGTTCTTTACACCTATTTCAATTGTATTGCTTTCTTTCCACTGTTTGTACTCAATAAAGATAGTATCTGAATATATCTAGTGTGTGACATCCACTCAGTTAGATTAAATAATCAGAGTGTTTGCAATGTAGCTTGATGTCCTGAGAAGCTCGATCTCTACTTGAGAGAGTTTGTGATTAACGAACAGCTTCTCAGAACACCATTTTTTCAAAAAGCAATGTGTTCAATGGAATCTGTCTGTCTATGCCAAATATTATGTGATTACATACAAATATGAGCATTAATTCAGTTACATACAGTGTTGTATTGCACAATATGTTTTAAATGACCTTTCTATTTTTAAGCATTTCACTCATTAATTCTTGCAGAGAGTTGAAGCAGCTTATATCAGAAACGAGACTGTATTATAGTGAAAGCATCAAGGCTCACCACAAGCCCACAACAGATTTCTCCCCTCTATTTGTTAATCTAAACCAGTGAAAAAACTAAAGAAGTCATATATAAAATACAGAATACAGAATATGAAGTAAACTCTGTTCAGACTGTTTACATGACTATCACCTTCGTAGCTGTTTACTATAGTGAGCTATTCTGGTGAGTTAAGTCTCTGTAAAATGAATAAATAAATAAATAAAAGGAGAGAGGAGAGCTATATAATGCAATAAACACATTGTAACAGATAAGTTAAAAATAAAAAGATGAATATACATGCTTTTGTTAAGGATAATCCAGTTCTTAGTAGATTCTTTGAGTGTATTTATGAATGCTGTGTTTTAGATTCAGTCCTTTGTTTCTTTTTTTTTTACATCAGTCCAGGCATTTATTTCCGGAGATCTTTTCAATGTTAAGGATGAAGACCAGTCCATTTCTTCTGGAATAGATATTATTTTATTGTTCTTGATGAAAATGAAGGCTTCCTCTGGATCATTAAAAGTTCTCATTTCATTTGAGTAGAAAAATCTTGTCTTTGCAGGATATATCAGTTGTGCTATTATTTTGTTTTGCTTCAGTAGTTTCACAAGTGGCCATGCTTTTTTTCTCATTTCTTAAACTCTAGTGGAATAATCATTGTCAAACCTAATTTGACTTTCTTTGTATTTCAATGGACTTTTTCCTCCATGCTGTTTTGAGTACTAGCTCTTTGTCAGTAAAGGGCAAAAATGTTACTACTATAGATCTCGGTGCTTTAGAAGGTGAGGAAGAAATAGGTTTTCCTATAGCTCTATGTGCCCTCTCTATGCCATATGATAAACTTTTCAAGTCTAGAATTTCAGGTATCCAAGAATTTAAAAACAAGACAATATCCTCACCTTCAGAATTCTCCGGTAATCCAAAAATCCTTATATTTGTTCTCTCTCTCTGTTCTCTATGTCGTCCACCTTACTGATAAGCAAGTTGTTATCATGTAATAAAGTTTCAGTTTGATTTTCTTCTGCTTTGAGTCTCCCCTCTATGTCATTCAATGAAGTTTCAATATCTGTTATTTTTTATTGCTGCTGTTATAGTAGTTCTCTTAAGACATCAATTTGTTTTTGACAGCTTTCCTTAAGGTTTTCTAGGTTGTCTTTAAATCCATCCATTTTTAGAGACAGTTCATGTAGAGTGGAAGACATCAGTCGGATTTCTTTCTTCAGAGTACTTTTTGAGTGAGTGTTCTTTGAGTTGCTCATTTTCTTAAAGTGAGATTTGACTCCAGTATGTTTGACAGGAAAATTTTTATAGAAATATTTCAAATTTGCTGAGAAGTTAGTTCAGAAGTTACTCTGCAATATTTAGTAGTTCTTGTATGAAAAAAATAATATTTTCTTGTTTTTTTTAGACTGATTTATGGAGCTCTAAAAATGTGCTGCTTTCTGATGGCCATATAGGCTCCACCCCCTCTATTTACTGTTGTTTTTCAAGATGAATTTTCTGCTATTAAAGACCTCAGACTTACATCTTACATCTAACTTAAATTCAGGTAAGCATGTGCTAAACTTTTTTTTTTATTTTTTACCTGTAATTAGACAGAGATCATTTATATTTTATAAATTACTGGTGTAGAGCAAGCATATCGCAGCAGCCATTTTGTGTTGGCTTGCACACATGTGCATCCTTAATGCATTACTTCAGTCACAAATATGTTTATATAGGGTCTGCAACATCAAAGCAATTTTTCATTCAGATCAGCAATAATCAAAGAAAAATGGCTTGCATGAGAATAAATCTGAAAAAGACATGCTGTCACTGAGAAAATGTTTCCATTAATATTGATGAGAAGGTGTGCCTTATAGCATATAGCTGAAACCAATATCCACTGAAAGATGGCAACAGCTGACGCAACACCTCAACCCTGTATAGAAAATGGGGAAAAGGGGGTTAATGATTGAGAATGATGATCTACCACCATCAAGAGACCTGTCACTAGTGGAGTACCCCAGGGCTCAGTCCTCCTTTTTGGCACCTACTTCTCAGAGGTCAAAGGCAAATGTCTGACAAAATTTGCTGACAATTGTAAACTCTGCACTATCATACACTCTCCAGAAGAGAGCAAGATCCTTCAGGAAGGCATGGAATAAACACATATCTGGTGTCAAAACCATGGCCTATAGCTAAACACCAGAAAGTGCAAAACTGAATCCTTTGGCAAGCAACATGTTCCCTGCAACTATTTCATCTGCAATACTTAATCTGAAAATTTGCTCAGTAGTGAGGGAACTGGAAATGTATATAGACAATGGACTGTCGTTCGACCACCACATGCTTACTATTGTTAGGAAGTCCTTCTTTATAGCACAGCTTATTAGCAAAGGTGTAGCATCCAGTTCTAAGGTGGTGACCATTCCACTGTATACTACACTCTTTAGACAAATCACTGAGTATAATGTCCCATGCTGCAGGTATCGCCCCAAGCACCTGACTCAACTTGACTGACCTGAATGTTTTCTCACCAAGAAAATCTAAGGACTAAATCTCAAAAGCTACTCTGAGCACATCAAAGTCCTGTACCTCTTCTCAGTGTCCTACAGGCTCCTATGGGAAAGGGCTCTGCCTCGCAAACAGGTCCTGTACTGACCCCTTCCTTTCAAACATTCAGCACACTTGTAAGTGCAATAGTGTCTCAAGCACCCTTTCTAGAGATATAAGTCACTATTACAATGTAAATGGACATGGTGGAGGGATAGATATGTCTCAAAAAATACCACTTCACCAGAGCTGCCTTCATTCCATGTGAAGTTAAGTATGTCTCTTTTTTTCAAACAAGAGCAACAAGGATGCATGTTTGGCAAACCATAAGTTCACCCCTGATTTGTCACCCTTGTTTCTTATGGACAGAGGGAACATGTAAGCACTTGTTCTTGGGTTATGGCTATTTATACTTGGTATACAAATGGTTCTCATACAATACTAAATGATTACCTCATCTGGGGTTATACAAGGCTTCCACAATATACAGAGACCTAGACACTAAACTACTAAGGCTAGAAACTCAGTGGTAATGCATGGTAAGGCTTCTAAAGATCCTCACAGAGTAATAGCCAAGTAAGAACATATGAACCTATGAACTGGGAAGGGTCATACATAACCCTGGTGTACATATGTGTCCACATCCATTCTTCATGACTAGCCTTAAAGGTAACCAAAGCAGTACTTTGTTTGGCATGCAGTGGTAACTTATTCCATAGGCTGAGAATTTATTTGGTATGCAATAGTAACTTATTCCATAGGCTGGGAATGTGTTTGGCATGCAGTGGTAACTTATTCCATAGGACGGGAATGTGTTTGGAATGCAGTGGTAATTTATTCCATAGGCTGGGAATGTGTTTGGCAGGCAGTGATAACTTATTCCATAGGCATGTGTTTGGCAGGCAGGGGTAACTTATTCCACAGGCCGGGAATGTGTTTGTCATGCAGTGGTAACTTATTCCATAGGCTGGGAATGTGTTTGCCATGCAATGGTAACTTATTCCATAGGACGGGAATGTGTTTGGTATGCAGTGGTAACTTATTCCATAGGCTGGGAATATGTTTGGCAGGCAGTGGTAACTTATTCCATAGGCTGGGAATGTGTTTGGCAGGCAGGGGTAACTTATTCCATAGGCCGGGAATGTGTTTGGCATGCAGTGGTAACTTATTCCATAGGCTGGGAATGTGTTTGGCATGTAGTGGTAACTTATTCCAGGTCTATATTATATCCTTGAATGCTTAAAAAAGCGAACGCTGATTGATCAAACTTATTTTTGCGAAACTGCAAAATATCGAAGCAGTAGAAACTCAAATTTTTCCTAGGGAAAGAATTCGGTTGTCCGTTTCTGTTGCTTCGGTATTTTCAGTGTTATGGTGGAAAGTTACCGGTCGGATTTAGGTAAGTGTGCGATTGTGTGGATGTGAGTGTTAGGGTGTTTTAGGTGAGTTAGGGTTAGGGTTCGGGTTAGGTGTGTATGCGATTGAGTGGACATGAGGGTTAGGGCAGATTTAAGTGAGTTAGGGTTAGGGAGCGGGTGAGGTGAGTGTGCGATAGTGACGGACCTTAGGGTTAGGGTTTGTGTTAAGGTAAGTGGGTAGTTAGTGGTGTGTGCATAGTTTAGTGTAGGGTTAGGTATCAGATTTTAGGTGTATGTGTGTGGATTTCTGTTTGTTTGGTGTGCTTGTGTTGTGTGTATGTGTTTTGGATCAGCGATTTTTTTCCCTGGAGAAAAAAATCGCTGATCTGACAGTTCGAGATTGTAAGCATTCGGTTAAGTTAGGTCGATCAATCAGCGTTCGCTTTTTTAAGCGTTTGATTATATAATATAGACCCATTATTCCATAGGCTGGGGATGTGTTTGGCAGGCAGAGGTAACTTATTCCATAGGCTAGGAATGTGTTTGGTAGGCAGTGGCAACTTATTCCATAGGCTGGGAATGTGTTTGGCATGCAGTGGAAACATTCCATAGGATGGGAATGTGTTTGGCATGCAGTGGAAACTTATTCCATAGGATGGAAATGTATTTGGCAAGGAGTGGTAACTTATTCCATAGGCTGGGAATGTGTTTGGCAGGCAGTGGTAACTTATTCCATAGGCCAGGAATGTGTTTGACCTGCAGAGTTAACTTATTGCATAGGCCGAGAATGTGTTTGCCATGCAGTTGTAACTTATTCCATAGGCCAGGAATGAGTTTGGCATGCAGTGGTAACTTATTCCACAGGCTGGGACTGTGTTTGGCATGCAGTGATAACTTATTCCATAGGCCAGAAATGTGTTTGGCATGCAGTGGTAACTTATTCCATAGGCCAGGAATGTGTTTGCCATGCAGTGGTAACTTATTCCATAGGCTGGGAATGTGTTTGGCAGGCAGTAGTAACTTATTCCATAGGCTGGGAATGTGTTTGGCATGCAGTGGTAACTTATTCCATAGGCTGGGAATGTGTTTGGCCTGCAGTGGTAACTTATTCCATAGGCTGGGAATGTGTTTGATATGCAGTGGTAACTTATTCCATAGGCTGGGAATGTGTTTGCCAGGCAGTGGTAACTTATTTCATAGGCTGGGGATGTGATTGTCATGCAGTGGTAACTTATTCCATAGGCTGCAAATGTATTTGGCATGCAGTGGTAACTTATTCCAGAGGCTGGGAATGTGTTTGGCATGCAATGGTAACTTATTCCATAGGCAGCAATGTGTTTGCATGCACTGGTAACTTATTCTAAAGGCTGGAAATGTGTTTCGCATGCAGTGGTAACTTATTCCATAGGTTGGGAATATGTTTGGCAGACAGGAGTAACTTGTTCCATAGGCCGGGTATGTGTTTGACCTGCAGTAGTAACTTATTGCATAGGCCGAGAATGTGTTTGGCAGGCAGTGGTAACTTATTCCATAGGCCAGGTATGTGTTTGACCTGCAGTAGTAACTTATTGCATAGGCTGAGAATATGTTTGGCATGCAGTGGTAACTTATTCCATAGGCCGGGAATGTGTTTGGCATGCAGTTGTAACTTATTCCATATGCTGGGAATGTGTTTGGTATGCAGTGGTAACTTATTCCACTGGCTGGGACTGTGTTTGTCATGCAGTGATAACTTATTCCACAGGCCGGAACTGTGTTTGGCATGCAGTGGTAACTTATTCCATAGGCCGGGAATGTGTTTGCCATGCAGTGGTAACTTATTCCATAGGCTGGGAATGTGTTTGGCAGGCAGTAGTAACTTATTCCATAGGCTGGGAATGTGTTTGGCATGCAATGGTAACTTATGCCATAGGCTGGGAATGTGTTTAGCCTGCAGTGGTAACTTATTCCATAGGCTGGGAATGTGTTTGGTATGCAGTGGTAACTTATTCCATAGGCTGAGAATGTGTTTGCCAGGCAGTGGTAACTTATTCCATAGGCTGGGAATGTGTTTGGCATGCACTGGTAACTTATTCTAAAGGCTGGAAATGTGTTTGGCATTCAGGGGTAACTTATTCCATAGGCTGGGAATGTGTTTGGCATGCAGTGGCAACTTATTTCACAGGCTGGGAATGTGTGTGACCTGCAGGGGTAACTTATTTCATAGGCTGGGAATGTGTTTGGCCTGCAGTGGTAACTTATTCCACAGGCTGGGAATGTGTTTGGCATGCAGTAATAACTCATTCCATAGGCTGCGAATGTGTTTGGCATGCAGTGGTAACTTTTTCCATTGGCTGGGAATGTGTTTGGCATGCAGTGGTAACTTATTCCATTAGCTGGGAATGTGTTTGGCATGCACTGGTAACTTATTCCATAGGCTGTGAATGTGTTTGGCATGCAGTGGTAACTTATTTCACAAACTGGGAATGTGTGTGACCTGTAGTGGTAACTTATTCCATAGGCTGGGAATGTGTTTGGCATGCAGTGGTAACTTATTCCATCGGCTGGGAATGTGTTTGCCATGCAATGGTAACTTATTCCATAGGACGGGAATGTGTTTGGTATGCAGTGGTAACTTATTCCTGTCTCTTAGCTTGAGAAAATTCTCTTAGAGTTTGCAAGTTAACTCTGCATGTCCCAATTTCTACCGTAAAACATACATTACATAGGCATGGAGTTTATACACATTTCCGCATTCTTCCAGCAGGGTGCACTGTGGTTACAATCTTGAAGCTCAGCACATAACACAGTTTTCTTAAATTTGTGAACCAAGCCTGTGTGTGGATCATATTAATATTTACAAATGACACAGAATTATTTACAAAATTCAATCTAGCTGGGCTGGCAGCCATTCAGTTTATCACAACCACCATACAGTATGGCTAGCAGGGGTGCCTCAAGAGGTTGCGAACACAGCAGTCCATCCATCCATCCACAACCCATTTTTCCCATTTTCGTACACGGGGTCGGGCTGTTACCTCAGTAATGATCATCATTTAGAGCCAAGGCTCACATCACGGTATATTTAATTAAAAACATATATGTTTGCTTCCATACTTGCAGTGTCATACATCTGATTTCCATCCTCTCCTCCTCCACAAGTTCTATCACCTTTGATTCAAGCTCCCACAAGCATCAGACGCAGCCTGAGCTACTGAGAACAGCTGCTCACTCCTTCATTTAGTAGCCTAAAAAGCCTCACTGAAACAAGATTTCTTCTGTACCTATAAAACAAAATGGTAGGCGCACCAGTACTAAGGCAATGTCATCTTGTTCTGTGAGGAAGCCTACAGATAAATGATGGGCTGGTTTAAAAATAGCCCCACCGAGTCAGCTGACTCTCTTTTCCAGGAAACTAAAACTCTATTCCAAGTTCCAGATAAGGAAAGCTGTTGACCAGTTTTAAGGAAAAAAAATCAAATAAAGGCTACCTTTCATCTGACAGAAGCGCATTCTAGTACAATGTGTTGCCCCAGACTGTAGCCAGACTTGATACTGCTGACCTTCCATACAGGTACTATCTGCGGTATCCTGATATTTCCGTTCACAAAAGGAAGTCAGGATTCTACTCATACTGTCAATAGTCTTCTAGAAATATTTAGCTACCTCTTCCCAAGTACTGCTAAACCATATAAAAGTATCATATAATAAGCCTCACTAAACTCTGAGCTATGCTACTCTAGCTAAAACCTGTTACAAATATGACCACACCTGTTATGACTGTCCCATATCTCTCAAGCTGCAAGCATTGAAAATAGGAAGAAAGGCCCCTTTGAAAAATAGGGCTATCCATTTAAAAATCGGTACATCTAATTAGCATAAAATTTGAATACCAAATAGCACATAATTCTTTCTGCTTCCAGTAGGAATGTGGGATGTACTCAGAAACATATGTTTAAAAAGTAGCGTGACATAAATGATGGAGAAACACAAGCATGTTGTCAGAGTGTAAAACCTGTTGACTTTAATCAACTGCATTGCAAAATTCTACCACACAAGGTCATTTATTTTTTCTTCAGAAATAGGGAGATGTAACGTGTGTGTCCTCTTTCTTTAAATTATTGGTGCAGCTAGTATGTTGTATTAGAAAACTTCAAAAATCACATTTGATGAGGAAGATTCAGAAAATTGATGAAGAGGTAAAGTAAGCCTGAAAATGGAGACATACCGCCAAAAAAGGGACATCCTAAATCAGGCCTGAAAATAGGAACATTCTTCCAAAACAGGGACAGTTGAGAGGTTTGGACTGCCCTCTCATTCAGTTCCTTCTCCGTTTCCTAACTTTTCTCCGGGTCTTCCCCTACCTTTATTCAAAACCTCAGAAATCCATATACTTAACTACATGATGTGCATATATTCTTATGTATTTCATTCACATATCTGTATGTGTGTTGTGATTTTGTAATTATCATGACCTTGTTAGCAATTGTCCGTGAAACTTCTTTTTCTAGGCATCTGCTGAAAAGGGGCTTGCTTCATTCTGACTGGTCAGAAAATCCCAGTAAGCAAAATCAAATAAATAACTAAATTTTGTTTCTGTTCATAATAAAGCCCCACACTAAAAAAAGTTTGTGGTATGAACTGAAGCAAAAATGAGTTAACGATTTTGGAGTCCTTGCCTCTAGACACTCACCTACAGGATTAACCTAGCGAAGGCAGCATAACACACAGAGTATAGCTGCTGACCCAGGATATGCAGCTTGACGTATAACTGGGAGCAGTATCTTGGCTAAATTACCCCTGGGCAGTAGGAATACCACCTTGGATTTCCAATGAAAATAAGCTACACCTAGTTGGACTAACCCAGTCTATAAAAGGTTTAAAGAAATAAATTGCAGTTTTGGATCCCAAGTAAGAGAGACATTACGCCATTGTATTACGTCTGTACTGAGGTACTTAGAAGGTCTCAAATTTTCAGAAGGGGGCATGCAGAATGCTGGGGAGTCTAGCATTTTCTGTTTTAGGGCACTTTATACGTGCTGCTTTTCAAAAGGATGAATTTGGACATTTTATGACACTGGGAACATTCAGTAAGTGTCCCACTTCCATAGGCACTTGGTACAAACAAAATGCAGAAATTAAGGTAGCGTCAATACATGTTTGGTTCACCATTTTTCAGCAGATGCTAGGGTACTCAAAATAAGTAAAACTCACAAGAGAGTTTTTGATATAACCTTCTGAGATGCCAGTCTTGATACAAAATTGTGAAGGAAATAGGGTTTTAACATACATAGTGCCATAGGACTGCAGTTAGCAATGCCTTTGCTGAAATGATATGATGAAATAGATTAAACAAGAAACTTCCTCTTAACTAATGTAAATGCCAGACACCACAGGCAGCTATCTGCCCTTTCAGTAAGTAATTCCGATACAGGCAGAATTTATAAATTTATGAATATTACTGTTGCATATGCTGCAATTGTTGCATTTTTCTATGTTCAAAAATACAGTGCATTTTATGGCGTAATGTTGTGTTCTTAACCAATATATACGCCTTGCCAAAATATTTGCATATTTTGTAACCATCAGAACAAAAATTGAAAATAAAGGTTTTATATCAACCACTGAGAATATTTCACCTTTTTCTACTTTAACATAACTGTCATGCAGTCATCTGACTACTCAGAAATGAGTTACCGTGGAAACATCTTTTAAGCAGAAGCTGCCTGATTGGTGAGCCATTCATTAGAATCTGCTCCTTGTCCTCCATTGACAGCTTTCAAGATTCCAATCAGTTTCAGTTCAAATTAGGCATCCAGAAAGTAAACAATCCAGCTTCTCTGGTGGAATCACAATGGACAGCAGCAATGGTTATGTTCAAATTCATATAGCTTTAAAACTACAAAACAGGCATGCAATAATCACCACACTGTATAACCAAAAATGAATGGCATTTCACTCTTGCATGCTTTTGACTTGATCGTAAAACAGAAAAGGAAGGTTTAAAATGAGCATGTGTGTTTTCATTTTAACAAACAAATTTGAACAACTGAAAATGAATCACATCTTTAAAAAACAGACTGACTAGCCATTTATGTTTTTTTTTTTTTTTTTGGCTTTTTTAACTGTGAGAAATTGCTCTTCCCCATTTCTTGGCAAACAAATGTGAATAACTTTAAAGCAGAAGAAGACACGTAAAACTGAAAGTCCCTCAATTCATTCACTCTGATAACCTACTTATTCCAATCCAGTCTTGTGGAGAAGATGGAACCAATCCTGGCACTCAGTGGGCACAATGCCGAGAAAATAATTCTGGATGGAATGCCAGTCTATATCAGGATGCACACGCGCGCACTTGTGCACGCAAACACACACACACACACACACACACACACACACACACACACACACACACACACACATCATTCAAAATATGAGTGGTATATAAAATGCAAATGCAAATTAGCTGTTTTGCAGTTGGGCAAAATAAAATTAAAAATACAGAAAATTATCAAATGTGAATAACATCAAAATAAGAAGATATTAATGGATTACAAGTACAAAGGCTATTTGGCACATATTCTGCAAAATGAGTGGCATTTCATTTACATATACCCTTTAGATTTTGTTTCAACAACTTAAAAAGGAACATATTTTCCATATGTTATTTTTTTATTAATACAGGGTTTTTGCAGTTTCATCCAGAAAGTACTGCACAATTGCACTGATTAAAAAGGCACATGAAGTGTTTTCTATCATGCAGTTTGTCATTGGACACACACTTGTGGCTTCACTATTCGTGAGCATCCAAGGTCAAACTTCACTCACCAAAAACAATCCTGTTTTTTTTATTTGTCCAACTACACATCTCCTATTTGTGTTCTACTGTACAAAATTAAAACATTTATTTTCATTATTCGAGCTAATTATACTGCAGCTTGTCTTTTGCCTGTTTTAGTAGGATATAATATAAAAAAAATCTCATTATAAATCTATTAGAATTATCCACCTTCGGTAAAGGAAATGGCGAATGAGTCTGACTGTGGGATTTGGATGCTATAAAAACTTAAAAGCTGAATGCTGCCCTCTACTGCTTAAAGTGTTGCAGACATCTCCATTCACTAGTTTGGTTTATTTCCATACTTTCATTTATAAAGCAATGTATTTATCTTATGTAGTAAATTTCTGCCATAAAATGTCAGCCTTGAATCACCCAGCCCTGCCTCCCTCCCCCACAAGAAACATAGGTGGATATCTACTGCTTTGCCCCTGCCCTGTTTTTTGCCTGCTGTTTTCTTATGATACAGAGAATGATAAAGCAGAAATACTCCAGATTAAATAGGTAACTGTTTAGTAATGATGTATATAATTTTTTGTAGTGCAGGGCAGAATAATAAGAACAAAGTGCAGTTTAAAGTCCTTTCAGTGCAGAGCAGGCCATGAGCATCCTTAATGCAGACCTGTGTTTTTGCATTCCATAAGCGTTGTGAGGAGTGGAGTTTAGGAAATGTAAGGGTAACTTTTTCAAATGCAGGACCTATTTGCATCCCTCACTAGCAGTTATGACACTTGAGGTGTCAGACTGCCAGGGGAGAGCTCAGGTTCCAGCAATACCCTAGTAATTCTTACACTGATAAAATACTCATAATCATAATAAAGGAGGTTAAACATTCTGCTAGGTAACTGCATGTTTTAAAGAATCAAAGAAATGCATATATTGTCTAGACCCACCCTCACTTTTTGAGACAGGAAGGTGTGTCATTCTTAGGCATGTCATCTAAGATTAGAGACAAATGGATATCCCAGAAAAGAAATCTCACACAAAAAAGAGTAAGCCTGCCATAAGTACGCCAATCTTTACAGAAAGAGAGCACTTTATTTAAATAACTGTTACTGCTCCTTGTCTGTTAGAACATACTAATGCTCTAGGCAGCTCATTTTATAAAATAATGCATTGAAATGCTATAGATGGCTCCTTCTCTCTATAATACATATTCATGCAAAGGTAGCTCCTTCTCTGTGGATTAACTACTGCATTCTAGTTAATTCCTTCTCTGTGTAGTAAGTACAATGATATAGTTATTTCCTTCTCTGTGTAATAAGTACAATGTTCTAGCTCTTTCCTTCTCTTTGGAATAAGTACTGTAGTTACTTCCGTCTCTGTGTAGTAAGTACAATGTTCCAGTTATTTTCTTCTCTGTGGAATTAGCACTATGTTCTATTTATTTCATTCTCTGTGGAATATGTTTTAGGTTCTAGTTACTTTCTTCTCTGTGGAATACTATGTTCTAGTTATTTCTTTCTCTGTGGAATGCATATAACTGCTGTGGGTGTCTAATTATCTGTATGGTATAAACCAATATCATAGGTAGACCCTTCTGCCTGGAACATTTAGTGATGCTGAGTTGTTCCTTCTCTGTAGGATACATATTGCTGACATTAAACACTTGTCCTATATGAACAGACTCAAAAAACTCCAACTATTCTCTTTCTCATATCGCCTACTTAGAGGCGATCTCTGCTTGAATTACAAAGCCATGTCTGACCCAGCTCTGTTATAAATGCTACATGCAAAGAAATCCCAATCCCTCCACACCACACGCTCCAGTGACCTCAACCTCATTACCACAATTAACAGAACATGCAGGAGGGACAGGTTCATAATCCAGAGACTGCCCATGCTATGGAATAGGCTTCCCATACATGTCAAGCAGAGCACCTCACTGGCCCTCTTCAAGAGAAATCTTGATGAGTGGATGGGAAATAAAAAATTCACTCCAGTGGCTTTACTTGACAGAGGCAGTGGGAACTAAGGTCGGGTGGCTCGATGCCAGGGTAATCCTATGGACTAGGCTTGTACCATTAGCCTAGTACACACCTCTGACCCTATTAGTAATTGGTAACTCTGTCTTTGTGATATATATATATATATATATATATATATATATATATATATATATATATATATATATATATATATATATAGATCCTTCTCTGTTTAATACATACTGAAGTTATAGAAAGTTGCTGTGGTATTATGTTTTGAGATTATGCAGAGTTCTCCTGTGCCAAATAAAAGCAATTTTGTTTGCATGAAATTTTAAAAAAGTTGGGGTTCTCTGAGGCATTCCTCTATGGCATGAAAGTTTTGCTGAGTTACATACTGTAGCTGGATAGGGAAACTGAGTGAACAGATTAGGATGGAATCATCTGCATACTGAATTAATGTATCATTGGGAATACCAGTGTACAAGTCATTGATAACGACAGAGAGTAGAACTGATCCAAGTATGGAGCCCAGTAGAACACTTACGTTTATGGGCAGGATGTTTGTGACTATATGACTGCTTGATAGCAGTTTAATTAGTTTTGGAACCAGGCTAGAGTATTTTTACTAATGTCCATTTCTGCCAGTTTTAGGAAAATGAGTGGGTTAGATACACAGTGTTTAAGGCTTTGAAGGGGTCTAGGAATATTCCAGGGGTAGATAGGCCAATATTTTATTTTTCATTAATAGTGTTTAGGAATGATAGAGCAGTTTTAGTGCTGTACCCCAGATAGAAACCATTCTGAGTGGGTGGTGGCAGATTGTTTTTAATGAGATAATGGGGTCTATATCACATAGTCGAAGTGTCAAAACTTTGACTATGCAAATATCGAACCTGAAAGTTTGAAAGCGGAATACTCTGAACACTCAGAACAGCGATTTTTTTTCCCAGGGAAAAAAAATCGCTGTTCAGGTACAAAACGCTGAAACACACAAATACTAAACACTGTTTCTAATGTGGGGGGCTTTGCCCCCCACACCCCCCCTACTTAAATATACCATCTCCGAGATCGCACCACAGTGGAGGAAATAGCAAAGCCGCGGAACCGGCCCACCGAATTCTTCCCCTGGGAAAGAATTCGATGTTCCGCGGCTTTGTTTTCTCAGAGTTCGAACTTCCCAGTTCGAAGTTACAGCGTTCAGACTTAATGAGCATTCTGACTTCCGATATAGACCCAGATAATGTACTAGTTGTTTTTGGGTGCATTTTTTTAAGTATTTGGTTAGGGGAAACAGGATGACTATTGGTCTGAAATTTGATAGGTTCTTTTGAGTTCCATCTTTGTGAACTGGTATAATAAAACATTTTTTTATTCCAGATTTGATGAATGTAGAGTTCAGTGATGGAGCTGGTAGTAACTTTAGCACCTGGGTAGGCTGTAGTTTCTGAGGCTATCTGAAGATGTCTTAGCTGTAGGAGGTCACGAGTAAGAGAAGTGAGCTTTAGTTGTTGCAATACCTTTTTTTGTAGTGGAAGCATGAATGAGCTGCAGTGCTGTATGACAGAGCTTACTCGCTCAATGAAATGTTTGTTAAAGAGAGAAGCAACATTGCTATCTGTTTCATGTGGACATGGAATAGGTGTGGTTTTCTTACCAGATTTCATAAGCTTATTAACATGTACTCATTTTTTTTTTTTAGGATTGTTTTTGCTATTAGTTAGTAGTTCATGGAAACAGGATTGTTACTTGTTCTGATCAAGATTTTATGTTAGTTTCAAAGAGTATTGCATGTTTATCTAGTTTGGGTTTAGAGGATGTTTCCACTGAGCAGTTGAGTTTGGTATAGTTAGAAATGCGTGTTTAAACTAGTTAATGGCATTGTCTAAAAGAAGTGTTTTTACAGAATGCTAGTTACATTGTTTAAGGTATTGAATCGCTTCTTGCAGTGTACCCACTAGAACTTTATATTTATTTTGAGCTTATGAAGTTCCCAGATGATAAATGTTGGGTGATGATCACTGAGCGAATCTGGTAGCGTTCCTCAATGGGGCACCATTTAGTTGATCTAATGCTCATTTTATCTAAACATGACTGACAGAAAAAAAGTGTTAGGTTTATAGATTAGTACTAGGCTAACTGTCCTTGTGGGCCATTTTAAACCTAGCCAATTACCTTATGTGAGAATCAAACCCTGCACCTTGTATCTCCAAGTTAAACACCTTAACCATTATGCCAACCTCCCACCATCCATCCAACACACATTTCATCTTATCCTAGACTATACTACACTACATAAATCTACTTAACAGTGATTATAATTGCATAATCACAGTGTTCGTGCAAGTGTTTGCACAAACACTTCTGCTGGTGTTAGTGCAAGTGTTTGTGCATTAAGGTTCAAGTAAGAGCTAGATAGAGGATAGGTTTAGTGCTGTTTGTGATGTGTGTCTGAGTGTCTTGTGTGGTTTTCTTGTGTAGTTCAGTAAGGTGAGGTGTACGGTTAGGGTTAGGTGCAGTGGCACGATTAGGGTTAGTATGCATTACTACTTTGATACAGGAATGCTAATAGTTTGGTGGAAATGTAGGGCAAAGAGCATCACAGAAGGGTGACTGATATGACAGACTGAGCCAAAAAGAGCATCATAGGTCTGCAGGCTACCTAGACTAGTGAAACACCAACTCCAGAAATGTACCTCACAAAGTTGGAGGAAATATAGCTGTCCCTAGTCCTTGAGGTTACATTGACTGGAGTTCGGGGTGAGGTGGAGGTCAGTAACTCCTCAAGTGCAGGAAGTAAGAATGACATGTTTGCTGCACCAAAGCTATAGTAGATAGTAACTGCCTATTACAACATGTAGCTGTGTTAGTATTCTACATGTGTGCCATGGTACATAGCATGTATCCCACAGTCCAGGCTCTATCAAGTATGACATAAGCATAGCCCTAGCTCATGTGTATACATGTATAGCATATATGGCTATAGTTGTGCTGCTAACATGGGTCTTGCATACATCTTTTCACAGGCTAGATATCTCTGAGTACATCCATCCCTGCTACAGGCCATAGACCTAATGGGACTTGTACATCAGTACAGCATGGGATATTGTACTAACTCTGTGTTTTTCCACTTAGAGAAAAGTTATTCTAACATATACAATTTTGAGATGTACTGGGGAGGCAACCATAGGCACTTGGGCTACTCCCCACTCCATGGGATCTAGTTACACCAGCAGGGAAACAATTGTCACCACTGGCCATCTGTAGCTACTAACATTGCATCAGGTTGGCCAAATGATGCATTCAGCACTCATGCTGGGCACATTGACAGCAGCCTGGTACCAGTACTGGATGCTGTTGATGATATACCTGGTGCAGACACAGACCAGGGGGCAGCAGGGCCTGTGGGGGGTGGTCTGTGTCCAATCACCAAGTGTTTTATGGGGAGGCACCCCTACAGAACAGGGTCCAGTGCACAGTAACAGGTCTGCTGTGTCATAAGGTAGAAGTGATAGTCAAATGAGTGACAGCTGTGTGCAGCGTCACCTAGTGCCAGGTCTGCCATGGCACCGCCACAGCAGGTATGGCAGCATAAGGTAACACAGACTGAGGCATGAGTGAGTGCTGCTGCAGCCATAAAATGTAATATACTGAGTTCCTGAATGTCAGTCTGCAGGCATAGCCCTGCTGTCTAAGGGCACTTCAGTCTCTTGAAAAACAGTGCAGTAACATTTTGTGCAGCTGGACTGGAAGCAAGCTAATGGCATTGAAAGCCTATGTCTGTCATCCTGTTGCCAGCTTGATATTGGCAGTAAAAATTCCAGTGCACATGCAACCTGGTATGATGCAAACACAGGGTTCTACATTTTGCACCCCCAATGGTTGGTTGTATCACCTTTACCTCATTTATGTTGTGGGTCTATAGTATCCAGGATACTACCAGTAACTCCATCACTATACATAGACGCGCAGCTTCTGTCTCCTGGCATACCATCACCCAAGCTGACAGGACATGTTGCCTTGTCCACCTCTGCCACAAATAGGACAGGTAAGAACATTTCTGCCATGCAGGTGCAGCTGGCACCCACTGCAGGGCTGCCAGTGTACATTTGGGATGGTTCTTCTCTGGTGGGGCCAGAGAAGGCCTCCAAGGGGCATCAGTTCCTGTGTTCATATGTAGTACCTTAACCTACAGATGCCTGAGTTAGTCAGAATGCCTGGTCCATGGGCTGCTGGCATTGGAGAGGATAAGGATCATTACTCTGACTCCTTGCTATCATTTGTTCACATATTTTACAATTGCATGTATAAGTATAACTCTGTGTAATGCATTTGAGCTGTACTATTGTAACATCACATTTCACTTATGTTACAATAAACTTATCAAAACTGTATATTCTTTTTTGCAGGTACATCCACTTAACGTCTTTAAAACACCTAGGCAACTACAGCATCTTGTATCTGCTGCACCAGTTATGTGCCATGTTTGCGCAGCAGTGTGAATGGGAGAGGAGGGAGGCTAGAGGTGTCCAGCCATCATTGTCAACCTCCTTATCATAGTCCTACTCAGGATATGGTTCTAGGTTCCTGCACATCATGTTGTGTAAGATGCAGCAGGCAGTATACAAATATCATGTGGTTCTAGGTTTCTGTGCATCATGTTGTGTAAGATGCAGCAGGCAGTATACATATAGCATGTGGTTCTGGGTTTCTGTGCATCATGTTGTGTAAGATGCAGCAAGCAGTATACATATAGCATGTGGTTCTGGGATCATGTGCATCATGTTGTATAAGATACAGCAGGCAGTATACATATAGCATGTGGTTCTGGGTTTCTGTGCATCATGTTGTGTAAGATGCAGCAAGCAGTATACATATAACATGTGGTTCTGGGTTCCTGTGCATCATGTTGTATAAGATACAGCAGGCGGTATACATATAGCATGTGGTTTAGGTTTCTGTGCATCATATTGTGTAATATGCAGCATGCAGTGTACATACAGCATGTGGGTCTTGGGCTCTGTGCATCACATTGTGTATGATGGAGTGGGCAGTATACATATAGCATGTGATTTTGGTTTTCTGTGCAACTTGGGTAAAATGCAGTGGACAGTATACATATAGCATGTGGTTCTGGGTTTCTCTGCATCATGTTGTGTAAGATGCAACAGGCAGCATACCTATAACATGTGGCTCTAGGTACCTGTACATCAAGTTGTGTAAGATAAAGCAGACAGTATAAAGATAGTATGTGGTTCTGGTTTCCTGTGCATCATCACGCATAAGCTGCAGCAGGAAGTATACATATAACATGTAGTTCTAGGTTCCTGTGCATCATGTTGTGCAAGATGCAGCAGGCAGTATACATATAGCATGTGGTTCTGGGTTTCTCTGCATCATGTTGTGTAAGGTGCAGCAGGCAGTTTACCTATAGTATGTGGTTCTGGGTTTCTGTGTATCATGGTGTGTCAGATTTAACAGGCTGTATACATATAGTAGGTGGTTCTGGGTTTCTGTGCATCATGTTGTGCAAGATGCAGCAGGCAGTATACATATAGCATGTGGTTCTGGGTACCTGAGCATAATGTTATATAAGATGCAGCAGACAGTGTAAAGATAGTATATGGTTCTGGGTTCCTGTGCATCATGTTGCATAAAATGCAGCAGGCAGTATACATATAACATGTAGTTCTAGGTTCCTGTGGTCTAAGATGCAGCAGACAGTATATATATATATATATATATATATATATATATATATATATATATATATATATATATATATATAGCTTGTGGTTCTATGTTTCTTTGCATCATGTTGTGAATGATGCAGCAGGCAGTATACATATAGCATGTGGTTCTAGGTTCCTGTGCATCATGTTGTGTCAGATGTAGCAGGCTGTATACATATATCATGTGGTTCTGGGTTTCTGTGCATCTTGTTGTATAAGATGTAGCACGCTGTATACATATAGCATGTGGTTCTGGGTTTCTGGGAATCATGTTGTGTATGATACAGCAGGCAGTATAGGTATAGCATGTGGTTCTAGGTTCCTGTGCATCATGCTGTGTAAGACGCAACAGGCAGTATACATCTAACATGTAGTTGTTGGTTACTGTGCATCATGTTGAATAAGATGCAGCAGGCAGTATACAAATAGCATGTGGTTCTGGGTTCATGTGCATCATGTTGTGTAAGATGCAGTAGGCAGTATACATATAACATGTGGTTCTAGGTAACGGTGCATCATCCTGTGAAAGATGCAGCAGGGAGTTTACATATAGCTTGTGGTTCTGGGTTTCTGTGCACCATATTGTGTAAGATGCAGCCGGCAGTATATATGTGTGTATATATATATATATATATATATATATATATATATATATATACAGAGAGAGAGAGAGCATGTGGTTATAGGTATCTCTGCATCATGTTGTGTAAGATGTAGTAGGCTGTATACATACAGCATGTGGTTCTGGGTTTCTGTGCATCATGTTGTGTAAGATGCATCAGGCAATATACACATACCATGTGGTTCTATGTTCCTGAGCATCATGTTATGTAAGATGCAGAAGACAGTATAAAGATAGCATGTGGTTCTGGGTTTCTGTGCATCATGTTGTGCAAGATGTAGGAGGCAGTATACATATAGCATGTGGTACTGGGTTTCTGTGCATCATTTTGTGTAAGATGCTGCAGGCAGTACACATGTAGCGGGTCTATATTAAATCATTGAACGCTTAGAAAAGCGAACAATGATTTATTGACCCCATGTAAGCGAAAGCTTACATGCTCAAACACTTAGAAAAGCAATTTTTTTTCCAAGGGAAAAAAAATCGCTGTTCCAAAAAAAAAAAAAAAAAGAACACTTAAACCATAACAAAGTGGGGGGCTTTGCCCCCACCCCCAAAAAAAAAAAGTAAAGTAACTAATGTGGCTAGACGATTTCTTTGCAGGGAAATAATTTGCTAATATGAGAAAGAATGCGTCTTCGGACATCTAATAGGAACTCCAGATAGCATGTTGCTCTAGGTTTCTGTGCATCATGTTGTGTAAGATGCAGAGTCTGTATACATATAGCATGTGGTTCTGGGTTTTTGTGCATTATGTTGTGTAAGATGCAGCAGGCAGTTTACATACAGCATGTGGTTCTGGGTTTCTGTGCATCATGTTGTGTAATATGCAGCAGCCAGTATACATATAGCATGTGGTTCTGGGTTTCTGTGCATCATGTTGTGTAAGATGCAGCAGGCAGTATACATATAGCATCCGATTCTACGCTCCTGTGCATAATCTTGTGCAAGATGCAGCAAGCAGTATACATATAGTATGTGGTTCTGGGTTCCTGTGCATCATGTTGTGTAAGATGCAGCAGCCAGTATACATATAGTATGTGGTTCTGGATTTCTGTGCATCATGTTGTGTAAGATGCAGCAGGCAGTATACATATAGCATGTGGTTCTAGGTTTCTGTGAATCACGTGTAAGATGCAGCAAGATGTATACATATAACATGTGGTTCTGGGTTTCTGTGCATCATGTGTAAGATGCAGCAGACAGTATATATATATATATATATATATATATATATATATATATATATATATATATACATATACATATATATATATATATATATATATATATATATATAGCATGTCGTTCTGGGTTTCTGTCCATCATATTGTGTAAGATGCAGTGGGCAATATACTTATAACACATGTTTCTGGATTCCTGTCCATCATGTTGTGTAAGATGCAGCAGACATTATACAGACAGTATGTGGTTCTGGGTTCCTGTGCATCATGTTGCATAAGATGCATAAGGCAGTATACATATAGCATGTAGTTCTAGGTTCCTATGTATCATGTTGTAAAAGATGCAGCAGACATTATACAGACAGTATGTGGTTCTGGGTTCTGTGCATCATGTTGTGTAAGATGCAGCAGACAGTATACATATAACCTGTGATTCTAGGTTCCTGTGCATCATGTTGCATCAGATGCAGCAGGCAGTATACATATAGCATGTAGTTCCAGGTTCCTATGCATAATGTTGTGAAAGATGCAGCAGGCAGTATATATATATATATAGCATGTAGTTATGGGTATCTGTGCATCATGTTGTGTAAGATGTAGCAGACACTATACACATAGCATGTGGTTCTGGGTTTTTGTGCATCATGTTGTGTAAGATGCAACAGGCAGTATACATCTAACATGTAGTTGTTGGTTACTGTGCATCATGTTGAATAAGATGCAGCAGGCAGTATACATATAGCTTGTGGTTCTGAGTTCCTGTGCATCATGTTGTGTAAGATGCAGTAGGCAGTATACATATAACATGTGGTTCTAGGTAACTGTGCATCATCCTGTGAAAGATGCAGCAGGGAGTTTACATATAGCTTGTGGTTCTGGGTTTCTGTGCACCATATTGTGTAAGATGCAGCCGGCAGTATATATGTGTATATATATATATATATATATATATATATATATATATATATATATATATATATATATAGGTATCTCTGCATCATGTTGTGTAAGATGTAGTAGGCTGTATACATACAGCATGTGGTTCTGGGTTTCTGTGCATCATGTTGTGTAAGATGCATCAGGCAATATACACATAGCATGTGGTTCTATGTTCCTGAGCATCATGTTATGTAAGATGCAGAAGACAGTATAAAGATAGCATGTGGTTCTGGGTTTCTGTGCATCATTTTGTGTAAGATGCTGCAGGCAGTATATATGTAGCGGGTCTATATTAAATTATCAAACGCTTAGAAAAGCGAACAATGATTTATTGACCCATGTAAGTGAAAGCTTACAAGCTCAAACACTTAGAAAAGCATTTTTTTTTTCCAAGGGGAAAAAAAAAAATCGCTGTTCCAAAAAAAAAAAAAAAAAAAAAAAAAGAACACTTAAACCATAACAAAGTGGGGGGCTTTGCCCCCCCCCCAAAAAAAGTAAAGTAACTAATGTGGCTAGACGATTTCTTTGCAGGGAAATAATTCGCTTATATGCGAAAGAATGCGTCTTCGGACATCTAATAGGAACTCCACATAGCATGTTGCTCTAGGTTTCTGTGGATCATGTTGTGTAAGATGCAGAGTCTGTATACATATAGCATGTGGTTCTGGGTTTTTGTGCATTATGTTGTGTAAGATGCAGCAGGCTGTTTACATACAGCATGTGGTTCTGGGTTTCTGTGCATCATGTTGTGTAATATGCAGCAGCCAGTATACATATAGCATGTGGTTCTGGGTTTCTGTGCATCATGTTATGTAAGATGCAGCAGGCAGTATACATATAGCATCCGATTCTACGCTCCTGTGCATAATCTTGTGCAAGATGCAGCAAGCAGTATACATATAGCATGTGGTTCTGGGTTCCTGTGCATCATGTTGTGTAAGATGCAGCAGCCAGTATACATATAGTATGTGGTTCTGGATTTCTGTGCATCATGTTGTGTAAAATGCAGCAGGCAGTATACATATAGCATGTGGTTCTAGGTTTCTGTGCATCACGTGTAAGATGCAGCAGACAGTATATATATATATATATATATATATATATATATATATATATACATATATATATATATATATATATATATATATATATATATAAAGCATGCCGTTCTGGGTTTCTGTCCATCATATTGTGTAAGATGCAGTGGGCAATATACTTATAACACATTTTTCTGGATTCCTGTCCATCATGTTGTGTAAGAAGCAGCAGACATTATACAGACAGTATGTGGTTCTGGGTTCCTGTGCATCATGTTGCATAAGATGCATAAGGCAGTATACATATAGCATGTAGTTCTAGGTTCCTATGTATCATGTTGTAAAAGATGCAGCAGACATTATACAGACAGTATGTGGTTCTGGGTTCCTGTGCATCATGTTGTGTAAGATGCAGCAGACAGTATACATATAACCTGTGATTCTAGGTTCCTGTGCATCATGTTGCATCAGATGCAGCAGGCAGTATACATATAGCATGTAGTTCCAGGTTCCTATGCATCATGTTGTGAAAGATGCAGCAGGCAGTATACATATAGCATGTAGTTATGGGTATCTGTGCATCATGTTGTGTAAGATGTAGCAGACACTATACACATAGCATGTGGTTCTGGGTTTTTGTGCATCATGTTGTGTATGATACAGCACGCAGGATACAGATAGAATGTGGTTCTGGGTTCCTGTGCATCATGTTGTGCAATATGCAATGTGCAGTGTACATATAGAATGTGGTTCTGGGCTTCTGTGCATTATGTTGTGTAAGATGCAGCAGGCAGTATAAATAGAACATGTAGTTATGGGTATCTGTGCATCAGATTGTGTAACATGCAGCAGGCAGTGTACATATAGCTTGTGGTTCTATTTTTCCTGTGTATCCCGTTGTTTAAGTAGCGGGCATTATACACATAGCATGTGATCTGGGTTTCTGTGCATCATGTTGTGCAATATGCAGCAGACAGTATACATATAGCATGTCGTTTTGGTTTTCTTTGCTTCATGTTGTGTAAGATACAGTAGGCCTTATACATATAGCATGTGGTTCTGGGTTTCTGTGCGTTATGTTGTGTAAGATGTAGCAGGCTGTATACATATAGCATGCAGTTCTGGGTTTATAGGAATCATGTTGTGTACGATACAGCAGGCAGTATAGATATAGCATATGGTTCTAGGTTCCTGTGCATCATGTTGTGTAAGATGCAACAGGCAATATACATCTAACATGTAGTTCTAGGTTACTGTGCACATTATGTTGAATAAGATGCAGCAGGCAGTATACATATAGCAAGTGGTTCTGGGTTCCTGTGCATCATGTTGTGTAAGATGCAGTAGGCAGTATACACAAAAAATGTGGTTCTAGGTAACTGTGCATCATCCTGTGAAAGATGCAGCAGGGAGTTTACATATAGCTTGTGGTTCTGGGTTTCTCTGCACCATGTTGTGTAAGATACAGCCGGCAGTATATATATATATATATATATATATATATATATATATATATATATATATATATATATATATAGAGAGAGAGAGAGCACGTGGTTATAGGTATCTCTGCATCATGTTGTGTAAGATGTAGTACGTTGTATACATACAGCATGTGGTTCTGGGTTCCTGTGCATCATGTTGTGTAAGATGCAGCAGACAGTATACATATAACCTGTGATTCCAGGTTCCTGTGCATGATATTGCATCACATGCAGCAGGCAGTATACATATAGCATGTAGTTCCAGGTTCCTATGCATCATGTTGTGAAAGATGCAGCAGGCAGTATACATATAGCATGTGGTTCTAGGTTTCTGTGCATCACGTTGTGTATGATGCAGCAGGCTGTATACATATAGCATGTGGTTCTGGGTATCTGTGCATCATGTTGTGTAAGATGCAGCAGACACTATACACATAGCATGTGGTTCTGGGTTTCTGTGCATCATGTTGTGTAAGATGCAACATGCAGTGTATATATAGCATGTGGTTCTGGGCTTCTGTGCATCATGTTGTGTAAGATGCAGCAGGCAGTATAACTACAGCATGTGGTTCTGGGTTCCTGTGCATCAGATTGTGTAAGATGCAGCAGGCAGTGTACATATAGCTTGTGGTTCTATTTTTCTGTGCATCCCGTTGTTTACGTAGTGGGCATTATACACATAGCATGTGATCTGGGTTTCTGTGCATCATGTTGTGTAATATGCAGCAGACAGTATACATATAGCATGTCATTTTAGTTTTCTTTGCATCAAGTTGTGTACGATGCAGCAGGCACTATACATATAGCATGTGGTTCTGGGTTACTGTGCATCATGTTGTGTAAGAAACAGCAGACAGCATACATATAACATGTGGTTCTAGGTTCCTGTGCATCATGTTGCATAAGATGCTGCAGGCAGTATACATATAGTATGTAGTTTCGGTTTCCTATGCATCATGTTGTGAAAGATGCAGCAGGCAGTACACATATAGCATGTGGTTCTAGATGTCTGTGCATCATGTTTCATAAGATGTAGCAGGCAGTGTACATATATTATGTGGTTCTGAATTTCTGTGCATCATGTTGTGTAAGAGGCAGTGGGAGTATACATATCACTTGTGGTTCTAGGGTTCTGTGCATCACGCTGTGTAAGATGTAGTGGGCAATATACATATAGCATGTGATTCTGGGTTCTTGTGCATCATGTTGTGTAAGATGCAACAGGCAGTATGCATATAGCTTGTGGTTCTAGGTTTCTGTGCATCATGTGTAAGATGCAGCAGACAGTATACATATAGCATGTGACTCTAGGTTTCTGTGTGTCATGTTGTGTAAAATGCAGCAGGCCATATATATATATAACATATTTTTGGTTCCTGTGCATCATATCATGTAAGCTGCAGCATACAGTGTACATAAAGCATGTGGTTCTGAGTTTTTGTGCATCATGTTGTATAAGATGCAGCAGGCAGTATACATATTGTGTGTGGTTCTAGGTTTCTGTGCATCATGTTGTGTAAGATGCAGCAGGCATTATACATATAGCATGTGGTTCTAGGTTTCTGTTCATCACATTGTGTATGATGCAGCAGGCAGTACACATATACCATGTGGTTCTAGGGTTCTGTGTATCATGTTGTGTAAGATACAGCAGGCTGTATACATACAGTACAGAATCCCAGAACCACATGCTGTATGTATACAGCCTGCTGCATACATACACCACATGCTGTATGCATGCAGCAGGTTGTATACATACAACATGTGGCTCTGGGATTCTGTGCATCATGCTGTGTAAAATGCATCAGGCAGTATACACATAATATGTGGTTCTAGGTTTCTGTGCATCATGTTGTGTAAGATGCAGCAGGCATTATACATATAGCATGTGGTTCTAGGTTTCTGTTCATCACGTTGTGTATGATGCAGCAGGCAGTACACATATACCATGTGGTTCTAGGGTTCTGTGTATCATGTTGTGTAAGATACAGCAGGCTTATACATACAGTACAGAATCCCAGAACCACATGCTGTATGTATACAGCCTGCTGCATACATACACCACATGCTGTATGTATGCAGCAGGTTGTATACATACAACATGTGGCTCTGGGATTCTGTGCATCATGTTGTGTAAAATGCAGCAGGCACTCTACATATAGCACGTGGTTCTGAGTTTTTGTGCATCATTTTGTGTAAGATGCAGCAAACAGTATACATACAGCATGTGGTTCTGGGTTTTTGTGCACCATGTTGTCTAAGATGCAGCAGGCAGTGTACATATAGCTTGTGGCTCTAGGTTTCTGTGCATCATGTTGTGTAAGATGCAGGGGCAGTATACAAATAGCATGTGGTTCTAGGTTTCTGTGCATCATGGTGTATAAGATGCAGGGGCAGTATACATATAGTATGTGGTTGTGGTTCCTGTGCATCATATTGTGTAATTTACAGCAGACAGTATACATATAGCATGTGGTTCTGGTTTGTGTGCATCATGTTGTGCAAGATGCAGCAGGCAGTGTGCATACAGCATGTGGTTCTGGGTTTCTGTGCATCATGTTGTGTAAGATGCAGCAGGCAGTTTACCTATAGCATGTGGTTCTAGATTTCTGTGCATCACATCATGTAAGATGCAGCCGGCTGTATACATATATCATGTGGTTCTGGTTCCTATGCATACAGTATACATATAGCATGTGGTTCTGGGTTTCTGTGCATGATGTTGTGTAAGATACAGCAGGCAGTATACATATAGCATCTGATTCTACACTCCTGTGCATAATTTTGTGCAAGATGCAGCAAGCAGTATACATATAGCATGTGGTTCTAGGTTCCTGTGCATCATGTTGTGTAAGATGCAGCAGCCAGTATACATATAGTATGTGGTTCCGGATTTCTGTGCATCATGTTGTGTATGATGCAGTGGGCAGTATACTTATAACACGTGGTTCTGGATTCCTGTCCATCATTTTGTGTAAGATGCAACAGACATTATACAGACAGTATGTGGCTCTGGGTTCCTGTGCCTCATGTTGCATAAGATGCAGCAGGGAGTATACATATAGCATGTAGTTCTAGGTTCCTATGTATCATGTTGTAAAAGATGCAGCAGACATTATACAGACAGTATGTGGTTCGGGGTTCCTGTGCATCATGTTGTGTAAGATGCAGCAGACAGTATACATATAACCTGTGATTCTAGGTTCCTGTGCATCATGTTGCATCAGATGCAGCAGGCAGTATACATATAGCATGTAGTTCCAGGTTCCTATGCATCATGTTGTGAAAGATGCAGCAAGCAGTATACATATAGCATGCGGTTCTAGGTTTCTGTGCATCATATGTAATATGCAGCAGACAGTATACAAATAGCATGTGACTCTACGTTTCTGTGCGTCATGTTGTGTAAGATGCAGCAGGCCGTATACATATAACATGTGTTTATGGTTCCTGTGCATCATATCATGTAAGCTGCAGCAGATAGTATACATATAGCATGTGGTTTGGGTTTTTGTGCATCATGTTGTATAAGATGCAGGGGGCAGTATACATATAGTATGTGTTTGTGGTTCCTGTGCATCATATTGTGTAATTTGCAGCAGACAGTATACATACAGCATGTGGCTCTGGGATTCTGTGCATCATGTTGTGCAAGATGCAGCAGGCAGTATACACATAACATGTGGTTCTAGGTTCCTGTGCATCATGTTGTGTAAAATGCAGCAGGCACTCTACATATAGCACGTGGTTCTGGGTTTCTGGATGATGTTTTTATTTTATGGAAGGGGGAGGTATCTTCATTGGAAGATTTCATCACCTTCCTACATTCCACCACTGACTTTTTCAGGTTTACTAAGGAAGCATCATTTACACAAATAGATTTTCTGGATGTCTCCATAGAACAAACCAGTTTAGGCTTTTCCACAAGCCTACACAGGAAGGACTGTTGGAAAAACACGCTCTTGTCATTTGATAGCATGCATCCACGCTATACTTTCCCCAATATAGTGCAGGGACAACTAGGCAGGATTTCAAGAGTTTGCACAGAGGACTCATGTTTTGAAGGGGAAGTAGACAGGCTGAAAGGTTTTCTCCATGATAGGGGATATCAGGAAGGCATGGTAAATAAGGTTGTTCATAACAGTAAGGTCAAGAGGGGACAGAAATATAAACCATGGCTACACCGTTCCGACAGCGTAGCAATGATATCCCTGCACGATGGAATAGGTGATCATGGACCTAAATAATGTTTACCTATAGTAGTAACATTAGAGAGATTAGTGAAATTGTTAAGAAAAATTGGAATATTTTGATTAGTGATGATAGGATCAGGAACATAGTAGGTCCCTGTCCCAGATTTGGATATAGGAAAAACAAAAATTTGAAAAGCATTTTATGTGGAGAACATTCCAATGATACAGTTACCCCTATTTTACAAGCTGGTAGTGTGCCCTGTGGGATGTGCAAGGCTTGTCCACATATTCATAAAGATACAACCTTTACACATCCCACTACAGGAAAAACTTTTTTATTAAAGGCTAGGGCAACTTGTAGAACCAAAGATGTTGTCTATTTGGCTGACTGTATGTCTTGCCCGTGTTTTCATGTGGGCAAGACAAACAATATGTTCAAAGTAAGG
Source organism: Protopterus annectens (assembly GCF_019279795.1). NCBI lineage: Eukaryota > Metazoa > Chordata > Ceratodontiformes > Protopteridae > Protopterus > Protopterus annectens. The sequence continues at coordinate 900,703,000 of NC_056733.1, forward strand.
GTCCTACAACATGTCAGCCATCAGGAACAGGGATATACACAATGCCCTTTTTAGACATGTAAAAGATAATCCTACTCACAGTTTTAGATTTAGGGCCATAGTCAATGTCAAACTTAATAGAAGAGGGGGGGACATCAAACAACTCACAGAGTTAATAGAGTCTAGGTGGATTATAGAGCTCATGACACATAGGAGGTCGGGCTTGAATGATGTCATCCCGATGAAACCCACCCTGAAAAATAGGCAGGTTTTCTATTAGCATTTGATTGGTTGTTCATTATTTTAAATTGTGTTTTGTATCATTTGAACTTCATCTGACAAAGGGCTAACACCCAAAAGTGCTAATCACTTGGATATATTGTCTTTCTACTTGGTTTTAAATAAACAACTTTGGATACATAGCAGTATTCTTCCAAGGATTTTTTTGCTGAATTGCTGTTTATTTGTATCCTTTGGTTGAACTACATCAGCATCGAGCATTGTTTTTTGGATTTGTACTTGGTTTTGTGCTCCTTTGGTGCTGAGCTGCTATGTCTTCTGAACAAGGCTTTATATGTGAAACAGTTGAGAATGGACTACCTAGACAGACTTCCCATGGTAAGAACCATATGAATCTCATACCTGTGGATAACCCTCTGCTTAAGATGGGTTTTGTGGCTTTAAAAGACAATGATTTGAATAGTTCAATTCCAGTTACTGTAGATAAAAACTTTGATGAACTACTTAGAGAATATAGCTACAAAATGGGGAGACTGCAACGTCTCCAATGGCAGACATACCATCTTGAAGCTTGTTTGCAGTATGGCATAGTCCCTCGAGGTATGAGGATTCTGTGCATGCCGACACAAGGGGAGCATTACCCCGAGTTACTGGCAAAGTGGCAACTTATTAATATTAGAACGAGCTTTCAATATATGGAGCTCCTAAATGAATTTTTTGCACCTGAAATTGCCACCCTCAAGGAAGACACTAAGAAAATACAACTTAAGCTCTTTAAAGCCTTTGAAGGGGCTAGATATATGGAGCGTCTTGATGAAGTATATAATTCTTTATCGGATAATGATAAAAAATTAAAGACACTTAAAATTAGCAAATTAAGGAGAGATCATGATGATTTCTCTAAGGGGAACATTTTTGTGTGGGCCAGATCCAGAATTGATCCATCGGAGAAGGGCATAATGTGCACCAAATACTCTTCTAAACTTCCCTCATCAGTCAGGTCCCATCCAATTGTCTCCAACCATCCGGAAAGACAAACGAGGGATGCTGAACCAGGGAACACCATGCACCAGCTGCCACAAACGGATAATCAACGGGGAGACCTGGCAGTCACTGATGACATCGCTTATACATCCGGCGCTATTCTTGGCAATGGTACTCCATCGGCAATGGAAGCAAGGACTGCTTGTTTGGTAGATCAAGTAAGGGAATCTGTTGAGTTAGCTAACTTCGAGCAAAGTGAAACTTTGAATACAGCAGCTAACCACCATGAAACCTCTGAAATGGATGATACTCGATTGGGGGCTCGACCTAAAGGCTCATCGGTTGAGCGACATTTTTTGAACAGTTTACCGGTTCCGGTAAAGAAAAAAGGGGCCTGGAAACGCTCGTTGAGTGAAGGCAGGGACCCGCAGAAAAAAAGGAGGACATTAGAGTGACTATTCATGGTAATAGTGATATTGTGTTTAATTTATCTGCATATTGTTTGACAACGGAAGAGTTATATGTATTAAATAAGGGTTTATCCTTTGTTCCTAGTAGAGGGAGTGTTTATCATGAAGTTGTGATGGACCTCATGCTCTATTGTAGGGGTGTGGCTCTACGAAATATGTTTGGTATGACTAGTGTTAATAAGACGATTTTGAGACAGCCTAGTAGTTTTGTGCCTCCATTCACTCCTTCAATGAACCTTTTCATTAAGGCTTGTGAGCAGGATTTTTTAGAATATTTTCAAAGGGGTTATACCCAAAAATATTACAATTTAACTATAGCTCAGAGGAAAGCACTTCAAGATCTATGTGACAACAAAGAAATAACCATAAAAATGGCAGATAAAGGGGGTGCAATAGTGATAATGGATACCACTTTTTATCAGAGCAAGCTAAGACAGTTATTGTCTGATTCACAAAGATATATTCCTATTAATCCCCTAAAGGTTAAGCAATTAGCAGATAAAGTGCATAATGATCTGAAACAACTTTTGCATGACATGTTCATTAATGAGGAACTCTATAACTTCCTTAGAATAGAGGGAGTGGTTACACCTCTCTTTAAAGGACTACCAAAGATTCATAAATCATTGAATGACCCGCCTCTGCGACCAATAGTGTCAGGGAGGAAATGGGTCACTGAGAATGCCTCCATATGGCTGGAAACCACACTCAGGCCATATGTCGATAGTATGGATAATATTCTGACAGATACTGGAGGTTTTTTAAAGGCATTAGGAGAGGTGGAAAGGGCGTTTCCCGAGGGTCCCTACCTCATGGTAACCCTTGATGTGCAGAGTCTATTTACAGTTATTAATAATGACTATGGCATTACAGCAATTAGTCAACTTTTGAAGGAGAGTGATGTCACTGACCAGAAGATAGGTTTGATTAAAACTATGCTGAGTTTGGTCTTGGAAAATAATGTATTTTTGGGTCCACAACAATTGTATAGACAGGCACAGGGTGTAGCTATGGGTACACCCTGTGCCAATACTTATGCTAATCTAGTGCTTTCTTTTTGGGAAAAGGAGCATATTCTTAACAACAATGAGTGGAAGCCTAGTATTAGACTTTACAAACGGTTTGTGGATGATGTTTTTATTTTATGGAAGGGGGAGGTATCTTCATTGGAAGATTTCATCACCTTCCTACATTCCACCACTGACTTTTTCAGGTTTACTAAGGAAACATCATTTACACAAATAGATTTTCTGGATGTCTCCATAGAACAAACCAGTTTAGGCTTTTCCAAAAGCCTACACAGGAAGGACTGTTGGAAAAACACGCTCTTGTCATTTGATAGCATGCATCCACGCTATACTTTCCCCAATATAGTGCAGGGACAACTAGGCAGGATTTCAAGAGTTTGCACAGAGGACTCATGTTTTGAAGGGGAAGTAGACAGGCTGAAAGGTTTTCTCCATGATAGGGGATATCAGGAAGGCATGGTAAATAAGATTGTTCATAACAGTAAGGTCAAGAGGGGACAGAAATATAAACCATGGCTACACCGTTCCGACAGCGTAGCAATGATATTCCCACATGATGGAATAGGTGATCATGGATCTAAAATAATGTTTACCTATAGTAGTAACATTAGAGAGATTAGTGAAATTGTTAAGAAAAATTGGAATATTTTGATTAGTGATGATAGGATCAGGAACATAGTAGGTCCCTGTCCCAGATTTGGATATAGGAAAAACAAAAATTTGAGAAACATTTTATGTGGAGAACATTCCAATGATACAGTTACCCCTATTTTACAAGCTGGTAGTGTGCCCTGTGGGATGTGCAAGGCTTGTCCACATATTCATAAAGATACAACCTTTACACATCCCACTACAGGAAAAACTTTTTTATTAAAGGCTAGGGCAACTTGTAGAACCAAAGATGTTGTCTATTTGGCTGACTGTATGTCTTGCCTGTGTTTTTATATGGGCAAGACAAACAATATGTTCAAAGTAAGGGTCCTACAACACATGTCAGCCATCAGGAACAGGGATATACACAATGCCCTTTTTAGACATGTAAAAGATAATCCTACTCACAGTTTTAGATTTAGGGCCATAGTCAATGTCAAACTTAATAGAAGAGGGGGGACATCAAACAACTCACAGAGTTAATAGAGTCTAGGTGGATTATAGAGCTCATGACACATAGGAGGCCAGGCTTGAATGATGTCATCCCGATGAAACCCACCCTGAAAAAATAGGCGGGTTTTCTATTAGCATTTGATTGGTTGTTCATTATTTTAAATTGTGTTTTGTGTCATTTGAACTTCATCTGACGAAGGGCTAACACCCGAAAGCGCTAATCACTTGGATATATTATCTTTCTACTTGTTTTTAAATAAACAACTTTGGATACATAGCAGTATTCTTCCAAGGATTTTTTTGCTGAATTGCTGTTTATTTGTATCCTTTGGTTGAACTACATCAGCATCGAGCATTGTTTTTTGGATTTGGACTATACATATAGCATGTGGTTCTGGGTTACTGTGCATCATGTTGTGTAAGAAACAACAGACAGTATACATCTAACATGTGGTTCTAGGTTTCTGTGCATCATGTTGCATAAGATGCTGCAGGTAGTGTATATATACTATGTAGTTTTTGTTTCCTATGCATCATGTTGTGAAAGATGCAGCAGGCAGTATACATATAGCATGTGGTTCTAGGTGTCTGTTCATCATGTTGCATAAGATGCAGCAGGCAGTGTACATATAGTATGTGGTTCTGGATTTCTGTGCATCATGTTGTTTAAGATGCAGCAGCCAATATACATATGACATGTGGTTCTGAGTTTCTGTGCATCATGTTGTGTAAGATGCAGTGGGAGTATACATATAGCTTGTGGTTCTAGGGTTCTGTGCATCACGCTGTGTAAGAAGCAGTGGGCAATATACATATAGCATGTGATTCTGGGTTCTTGTTCATCATGTTGTGTAAGATGCAACAGACAGTATACATATACCATGTGGTTCTGGTTTTCTGTGCATCATGTTGCGTAAGATGCACCAGGCAGTATACATATAGCATGTGGTTCTGGGTTTTTGTGTATCATGTTGTGTAATATGCAGCAGACAGTATACATATTGCATATGGCTCTAGGTTTCTCTGCATCATGTTGTGTAAGATGCAACAGGCAGTATACATATAGCTTATGGTTCTAGGTTTATTTGCATCATTTGTAAGATGCAGCAGACAGTATACCTATAGCATGTGACTCTAGGTTTCTGTGCATTATGTTGTGTAAGATGCACCAGGCAGTATACATATAGCATGTGGTTCTGGGTTTTTGTGTATCATGTTGTGTAAGATGCAGCAGACAGTATACATATTGCATGTGGTTCTAGGTTTCTCTGCATCATGTTGTGTATGATGCAACAGACAGCATACATATAGCTTATCATTCTAGGTTTATTTGCATCATTTGTAAGACGCAGCAAACAGTATACATATAGCATGTGGTTCTGGGTTTTTGTGCATCATGTTGTCTAAGATGCAGCAGGCAGTATACATATAGCTTGTGGTTCTAGGTTTCTGTGCATCATGTTGTGTCAGATGCAGCAGACAGTATACGTATAGCATGTGGTTCTAGGTTTCTGTGCATCATAGTGTATAGGATGCATTAGTCAGTATACATATAACATGTGGTTGTGGTCCCTGTGCATCATATTGTGTAATTTGCAGCAGATAGTATACATATAGCATGTGGTTCTGGTTTGTGTGCATCATGTTGTGCAAGATGCAGCAGGCAGTTTACATACAGTATGTGGTTCTGGGTTTCTGTGCATCATGTTGTGTAAGATGCAGCAGCCAATATACATATAACATGTGGTTCTGAGTGTCTGTTCATCACGTTGAGTATGATGCAGCAGGCAGTACACATATACCATGTGGTTCTAGGGTTCTGTTTATCATTTTGTGTAAGATGCAGCAGGCTGTATACATACAGCACAGAATCCCAGAACCACATGCTGTATATATACAGCCTACTGCATACATAGACCACATGCTGTATGTATGCAGCAGGTTGTATACATACAGCATGTGGCTCTGGGAATCTGTGCATCATGTTGTGTAAGATGCAGCAGGCAGTATACACACATCATGTGGTTCTAGGTTCCTGTGCATCATGTTGTGTAAAATGCAGCAGGCACTCTACATATAGCACATGGTTCTGGGTTTCTGTGCATCATTTTGTGTAAGAGGCAGCAAACAGTATACATACAGCATATGGTTCTGGGTTTTTGTGCACCATGTTGTGTAAGATGCAGCAGGCAGTATGCATATAGTTTGTGGTTCTAGGTTTCTGTGCATCATGTTTTGTAAGATGCAGGGGGCAGTATACATATAGCATGTGGTTGTGGTTCCTGTGCATCATATTGTGTAATTTGCAGCAGACAGTATACATATAGCATGTGGTTCTGGTTTGTGTGCATCATGTTGTGCAAGATGCAGCAGGCAGTTTACATACAGCATGTGGTTCTGGGTTTCTGTGCATCATGTTGTGTAAGATGCAGCAGGCAGTTTACCTATAGTATGTGGTTCTAGGTTTCTGTGCATCACATTATGTAAGATGCAGCAGGCTATATACATATATCATGTGGTTCTGGTTCCTGTGCATACAGTATACAAATAACATGTGGTTCTGGGTTTCATGTTGTGTGAAATGCAGCAGGCAGTATACATATAGCATGTGGTTCTGTGTTCCTGTGCATCATGTTGTATAAGATGCATCAGGCAGTATACATATAGCATGTGGTTCTAGGTTCCTGTGCATCATGTTCTATAAGGTACAGCAAGCAGTATAAATATAGAATGCTTGCACGGGAAGTACTGGAGCTTGGAAACCAAGCTATACAGGTAGAAAAAAATGTCTGTTCAAATAGTTAAAGATGATTCAGTGATCTCCCATTCAGGGCAGTATACAGTGCTGCTGGCCTCAATTCAGTGTTTGAGGAGACTTTATGGTTGTCAGTGGCCATGGCTTAAGCAGATGTCTAGGATCACCTAATAAACATTGATGATGGGCATGTCCAGCCTTGAAAGAGCAGTAGAGGCACTGGTATGCCAAGCATTGGTATCATGATCACTACCCAGGTAGCAAGTGCATATACACACTCACAGACACACACACACATACATACACACACACACATACACACACACACACACACACACACACACACACACACACACACACTGTTGATACGTCTTGCATTATCCATAGTACCTGATAGTTTATGAAGTAGTACCCATGCCTACTCCATACTACCAGTTAGTGCTTTGCATATTGTAATGTGCATCATATGCACTGCCCTGAAGACACTTGGGATGTGACATATGCCATCTCTGTTAACTATATAGGCTGGTACTCATGTGGCAGGAGTTTGTCCAAAATGTCTGAAAGATGTGACTGGCTAATGCCTGTTGTATCACCAATAGTCCATCAGCAGGTGCCTGTTGCCAAAATGGTCACAGCAGTAATGAGTCTTGTCTGCATAGGTATGGGCCTACCTCTGAGACCTGCAACTTCCATTGGCTGATAGCTCATCTAGTGCCTCTGTATCCATATTAAATCTGTCTAGCTGTCCCTGTCTGCTGAGGCCAGTGTAGAGAAAATGCATCATAAAACACCTCCTGGGACTGTGGCGTGGCACTCTATAATGGATGGCATTTGTACCATAAAACACTTCCTGGGACTGTGGCATGGAGCTGTATAATGGATGGCATTTGTACCATAATACACTTCCTGGGACTGTGGTATGGCACTCTATAATGGATGGCATTTGTACCATAAAACACTTCCTGGGACTGTGGCATGGTGCTCTATAATGGATGGCATTTGCTTCATAAAACACTTCCTGGGACTGTGGTGTGGCACTCTATGTTGGATGGCATTTGAACCATAAAACACCTCCTGGGACTGTGGTGTGGCATTCTATGTTGGATAGCATTTGTGCCATAAAACATCTCCTGGGGCTGTGGTGTGGCGCTCTATGTTGGATGGCTGTGGCTGCTACTGTTTCATGTTCTGTAACTATGACACGTGATGAAAAAGAGAATGTTTATTTGTGATGGTGTTTGCATTTTGTTAATGTCAACTGCTGTCTTTCTGTACATTTTTTATACTAGTCTATTTCTGTGTACATCTTTGTGCACTCCCCTTGCACGTTATGAATCTCAATATTTATTTTTGGAGCACTCCTAAGCTCACTAACATAATTTTACTGCCAAAGTTTTATGTATGTCACGTGTCATTTCTGAAATACTATTGCAGATATTTATGAATTGTGTTCCGTTGTATGTGCTTTCTCCTGTGTACAGTTGTTATATATTGTGCACCACTTTAACGAATGCCAGTATCAGTCTTTAACTAAAACATTTTACCCAGTAACAATACTGACTTCACTGAGAAAAATATTTTAAGTTGGTTACTAATCAGATAATCTAACACTCAGGAGTCTAAACATTTTAATGTGTGATGTAATTCGGTTTATAGTGAAACATGAAAGTGAATCTGATTTCGTCAGAGGAGACAGCTGTGAAGGAAGAGGAATGATAAAGCTGAACCAGGTAACCTCTCTGGGGGACATTGGGGGAGTTGTGCACTGGGGTGCATTCATTGCTTACACTCCCTGATGAAGATCTGAGATGGATGGGGGCATCTACCTTCAAGGGAGTGGGGCTATAGTGGTAACATAATTTCCAGAAGTGAGTAGCAAACCCTTGGACCATCACACTCCATGTCAAACCCTTAGACCCAGGGAATGATAGAGCTTAAATTAGAAAACCCTTGAATGGCTGCCTAGCTTTTGACTCATAAAGGGGAATAAATGGGTATTTGTTACTTTAGTAGCCTGGTGGTCAGCAGGCATGCAGGGAAAAGATATATAAAAAAAACAAAGAAAGGGAAAAGTGTGTGTGTGGGTGTGCATGTGTGTTTCACAAAAAGATTGACTCATGCAAGATTCCATCTATTCTGCATTTTTCCTCCATTGTGACTACTGGACAAAAAATGTCTTTCAAATTTAAACAACAGAAGTGAAGAGCATATTTTATCAGTTAATTCATTCAAAAGCATATCAGATTGTGTTATTAAAATTCAAAGGAATTTTTTTTAACTCACATTAATGCTTGCATTACTCTTTGGTATATTTATTACAAAATATTTTCTGTTTCTGGCCACAACAGTTGTGATAAACCTGTAAAATATTATAATCACTTTAACAGTCAAATATTACTGACCACATCATTATGATGTGTATGAATCAGGCAGTTCATATCCCTTGGAAAATTGCAAGTAAGTTAAACTGATTATGCTAGCTTCTTAGGTTAAATAGGAGTAATTCCTAACTTCAATTCTGAATGACTAGTGATTATCACCAAATCACTTCTCCCACATAATTCTGAATCACCTACATGTGGACAGACTGTTTCGTGAAAATCAGTCATTCTCCATTAAGTCTTCTTATGATTTGAAAGTTACCTCAGCTGAAACTTATTTCAGCTGACAGATTTAATAGTATGTGTTTTTAGTTGTTTTGACATTATATGTTTTGTTGCTTGTGAAACAGCCAGTTCCCAAAGTTTGCATGTACAAGTTGTGCATGTGTATGGTGTGTTATGTTGTGCATTGTGTATGGTGTGTTATGTTGTGCATTGTGTATGGTGTGTTATGTTGTGCATTGTGCATGGTGTGTTATGTTATGCATTGTGTATGGTGTGTTATGTTATGCATTGTGTATGGTGTGTTATGTTGTGCATGTGTATGGTGTGTTATGTTATGCATTGTGTATGGTGTGTTATGTTGTGCATTGTGTATGGTGAAGATCATGTACTGCATTATGCTTATATTGTGTATTGTTCATTCTAGTGTAGAGCTTTTTCTCCCTGGGCCTCCACTGAAAATGGGCTCACTATGACCCAGTGGACCTTCCTGTTAAACAAATGCAAATAAATAAAAAACAAATAAATAAACAAGAAAATACAAAACAAAAAAAACATATTCTTTGTACACCATTATATTTTCATGACTCCAGTTTTCTCCTACATTGGCAGATTAGTTGGGCAGCTAGAGTATAGTGTGGTAGTAAGATAAATAAAGTGTACACAAGGTACAGTGTTTGATTCTCACCTTTGGGAGGGAAATTAGCTAAGTTTACGATGTCCTGTTAAGAAAGTCAACCTAGTAATTAGCTATGAGCTATGAACTTATGAGGATAGGCTGGGGGTAAGGAACACAAAGAATATGGACCGCAAGCATCCAGAGAGGTGGATTAGGCAAAATGGTTAAGGTTTTTATCAATAGAGACAAGGTACAGGGTTTGATTCTGACCTCTGGTTATTGGCTAGGATTAAAATGACCCTTTAGGGCAGTTAGCATAGTATTCACCTATGAACCTAAGACATACATGCAATTAAGATGCAAATGCTTGTGCAGGGGTGGCAGTAAAATGTGACTAGCCAAAAGGAAAGGATTTTAAAAGGTACACAGTTCTGAAAGCTGCATATGGCTACCTCTTTTTTTTATCTTTTTTCTAGTCTCATATCTGATGAACATCAAACCTCCATGACCATGTCAATCTCAACCTTCAGAATGAAAGCAGCAGAAATGCACAGCTCTGCACTCTGACAAAATGATAGATTTTTTTCCTGAAATGTCAGATATTAATGACAAGACAACGGAGCAAGTCATTTCAATGCTAGTTGCCTGCAGCGCTATGAAAAAGCACTGCACAGACTAGATTTAATACACTGTTGCTTTACTATTGTATACCAACAAGACAGGCAGACCTAAACATCTCCAATATGTCCCTTGGTCCAGAATATTTTATCTTAGCTGCACACAGTTCTAGGAAAATAACAGAAAGAAAATAACTTACTGGCTAATGCAGAACTTCAGTTTTATTTTAAGTGCACAAGAGAAAGCAGTTTAATATGAAACAAAGTGCTAAAAGGCAACAAAGAAATGCACTGCAGAGCAGAAACGAAACAATAGTTGACTAGAGTCTAATTTTTAACCAAGTTCATTCCGAAACAACAAACATAAATCTAAACAGTATTAGAGCACATATTAATGCTCTGCAAAAATAAAATGGAATCAAACTGCAGTGCTCAGCTAAATGTAACAAGGCAGCAGCAATCTGAGACCAAGAAATTAAAATGAGTTGAAGGAGAGCAGGTGTAAGCATAAATGGCATATAAATAAAGACGCCTTTCTCACTATTGTTCCTAATGTTTTATAAAATGTTATGTTAGCAGTAACAACAATGTGACTGAAGAACTGAACTTCAAAGGGGAACTTTAACAAACAAGACGATCAAAACCTATGATCTTCACTGTTTTCCTTTCACCACGATATTTTAATCTAGCAGTTAGTGATGCTGCCCCACAGCTTTTGGTTCGTAGGTTCAAATCCCCAATTGGATACTTTCTGTGTGATATTTGTATGTCCTGCCTGTATCCATGTGGGTTTTAGCAAGGGTCTCTGATTTGTTTCTACATCCCAAAAGCATGCTGATAGACATCCTGGCAATCCTTTAAGTTCCTGTACCTGAGTGTGTAGGTGTGTGGAAGGGGTGTATTATGAGTTTCTGAGTGTATCCTGGGATGGGCTGATGTCCCACATAGGATAACTTCTCTGCTTTACACTTGAGTAGCAAGACTATGAATGAATGTATGACTGTACATGGATCTCTGAGTCAAAAATAACATGTTTTGACAATCAAACATCCATGTTTGTTATAATGAAATGATTTCCATCAAATTAGCAGCAATAAACAATAACAAATTTTAAATACTGGTCAAAACTAAATAACCTTTATTAGAGAAATATAATTGATTGTCAACGGAGGATGTTTTGATAAGTGGATAAATAATTAAACTGAGTTAGACTGGTGTTTTTCTTTTAATGTATCTGTGTATACAATTTTTAAACAGTTTGTGTGTGAAAAAATAATACAAAAAGGTGAGGGTGGACATCTTATGGATAGAACTGAAGCAAAGTAAGGACAAAGTTTTCACTTTCATTATTAATTTTCAGATTTGCCTGTTTATTAATTATTTATCTGTAATGCTAAATTAAGAATTGTATGTTTTTATTTATTATTATTATTCTCTTATTATCAACACTGTATTTTATGCTTTATTACTTCTTAGACTATTTTACCACTGTATGGATATTTTCTCCCAGGACATTGAAGAAAAGGGGCAATTATGCCCCTCAACAGATTGCATAAATAAGTAAGCAGATCTTACTAAAGATGGTAATGCAGTCAGATGATTCAGGTCACCAGGGTATAGCTGACAAAACAAAACCATTGCTTCAGCAAACCAGTAAACCTGTAAAAAAAAACAGTAAAAAATCATGTGGGCTCTGGTTTGTATCTTACAGACAGTACGTTAATGGTTACTGGGACAGAAAACATTATTTGATCAGCACCCTGCACATCCAAAGGGATAATCTATTCAGTTCTTTAACCAGTGTATGGCATGACTTTTGAATAATTTATATATATGTTTGCATAATGGAACTAATTCAGCATGAAAACTTTAAATTCATGGAATGCTATGTGAAATCTGTAACCATCACCAGTATATGAACGTTTACCTGTAAATAAGTCCAGCTATAAGAAATAGAAATACAACTAGGGATTTATTTGTGCACGTTTGCTGTGAAGGATAGGTGGATTTAAGAAATCAGGTAGAGTTTACCTATTCTAATTCAGAGTGAGTAGGCTCTATAAAAAGTTTACATGGGATGGTAGTGTGGGGTAAGCAGAAGGAATGGGGTAAACAGCAGAAGTTTAGGATGAATGATTGTGTACTTTGGTGATCAAAGGAGGAGAACACATATAATGGAGCTCCTGACATTGCTTTATGCAGTGTCATGATGTTTTTGTGGGTAGGAACTATTTTATTTAGGCATGAAGTTTGTCAGTTAAGGTTGTACTCTGATTTCAGGTGGACTGGAGTTTCAAATTTTGGTAACACAGACAGAGTAAAAGGTTACCGTATCAGTTATATGCCTTCAGAAACTGTATTTGGTTCAGATGTTGAGATGTTACGTTCCTCATTGGGTTTGTACTAATTTATTATGTCATTTACAATTGGACATTTTGTTGGTTTATGAAGAATGTTGTGCACTTTTTTAGAGATGACAGTAGAATAACTCATTTTAAAGTTCAAGCAGTTAGAGCTTCAGGAGTGCAGTGCAGCGGAGTACAGTATTGTGCAGGTTGGATGCGAAGTTTTGCAGTTGTATTATAGGTCCTTCTGTAGTTTGTGTAGATGAGCGTTTGCACATTAATTAGAACAGGTGCTGCATACAGGGGGTTACAGACTAGAAGTACTTGAGCTGTTTCTGTATGTGTCTTTTTACAGTCCATAACGACTGTATAAAGAGGAAAGGTAGTTGTATTGCTTTAATATTTCCCAGCTGCCACCACATTTCCCCTACAGTAAACCAGTAACAAAAGTCAATTCAGCAGAGTTTCTTATTCATTTCCTGAAAATAAACAAATATGTATTACTGCCCTTTACATCCCTCCTGGTGACTTTCTTATCAGAGGTGCAGAGTTTAGAATTATGAGAAGGGATTTAACTAAACAGTCCATTGCTGTATCAAGTCAAGATATTTAACTGCATGCCAGTTACCCTGCTGTAGGAAGGAGTTAAAAGTATACAATGGAGAAGTTCTTTTTGGATCTTCTCCAGGTATAAGTAGTGGGTCTAGTTACTTTGTACTGGTTCCATATGATATAGGAGGGGTGATGATTACTAATGGAATTTGGCATAACATCACTGACAATTTAAGTTATGTTTGATGTCAGTATCCATTCCAGAGTGTCATCTATATTTGTGATATTTATCTATCCTTTTAGGTTCTGTTATTAGTTAAGAAAAGCCAAAAAGACTGATTGAGGGTAGGGAAGTACTGTTTGGTTATGTTTGAACAATCAGTGTTAAAGTCTCCAGAGAGAATAATATTGTCGTTAATGGCGAAAGCTAATGTGTCAGTGTTGTGGATTATCCGATTGGGTTGAATGTGAATTGTAATGATATATAAGGTTTGGTGAGATTTACATCTCAACTGCAACAGTTGTACTTCTGAATCAGTAAATAATGCTTTATTATTTATTTGTTATTTTTATGCTGTGAGCTTGTTATGTTGCTACACTCTGAATAACAAATACACAGAAAGGGTACTTGGAGGCCCAGTAAAAGCAAGAGATGCAGTGAGGGCCCCTGCAGCCCTGTTCATAAATGTTTGTTGAGGACAACACATAAGTTATCAGTCTGTATCTTCAGAAGGAAGGAACTCTGCTTACATTTTACAGTGAAAGTCTGTGGATTGCTCCTGTAACCGCAGCCTTCGGATTTCACCTTATATGCCAAATAAGTGTGCATAAACTGACTGCAGCCTCTGATTTCACCTTATGTGCCAAATAAGTGTACATAAACTGCATCTGCCATATATGAGGACCTATCATTACTCACTACAGCTGTGCACAGCATCTCACTTTACCCGTTTTCCCATTCGAACCCCATTTATGAATTCTACTGTGGTACTCTAAACAGAGATAACTGGCTTCCTGTAAAATGGTGACATGACATATTTATTGATTGCCTAATCTTGTCAGTTTTAGAGTATAACATCACAAAAACTGTCCATCCCAGTTGTATCCTCATTAGCTGGATCTATTACATGTAACCTAATATCTTAAGCTCATGGAACTCTGAATCTTTCCTGTTCTAGTACTTGCTTTAGACATTGAAATGGCATGCATTTGTACCTTGTGTTTTCATCATAAAACTTTGTTCCACTAGATACTAAGAACATTACCAGTTTCAAGACTTCAGAGCAGTCTATGATCGTGCTTAAAAATATAGGCAACTAGCTAATGTACATTACCATTGTGTCACATTAGCCATATTCCTAGGACAGACTTATTTCCAAATTATAGGAAAATCTAAAACTTATGCTGCTGGTCCTATGCTTTGTGAATGTTACATTTTAATTCCTTTAATACATCACAGGTTTTTACTTAACTCTGATTATTCTTTACAGTCTATTTACATACCACCTGTAAGCCAGGGACTTCTCTAACCTAGATCTAATCTCAGTGTGCATAGCAGCGTATCAGGGGTTTATATCTTTAAAAAGATTACCTTTTAAATCTCAAAGCCCATAATACTGACATTCAAAATCTCGAGATGGAAATACTGACAGCAACACAATCACAAATGGCTGAAGTTACCCAGGGCAAGTAAACACTTGTCCAACACCAAAAGTAAACAACCAGCTTGTATAAGAACCACCTAGATGGAGGGCTATGCCCCCACACCCCCAATGTAGTGGGCTGCCCCCCCCCCCACCCTCCATATATAGATGACTTCTCAATCTACTGAGACTTCTCAATCTACTGAGAAGAGAAATACCTTAGAGGATATGTGAATCACACAAGGGCAAAGAAACAGAAAGAAGTATAATGTGCTGGCCATGCAATGTTAACATAAATTTAACAAGCAGTACAGAGCCGTGCCATTTATAATTCATATTGTAATGATCCAAATGGAAATACAACAGTGCTAAGTTATCCATGGTGTCAAGTAGGCACCTATTTGTTTAATTTTAAAGAAGTCATGTCTTTTTCAGGTGTACATTCTTCTTTTTGAAGCAATCAAACTGACAGACATGACAAGTGTGATTAATCAAAGTCTATATTTATCAAGAGAGGGGATACCTGCTCTTCCTATAGCTGACAATGGTGCATAACACAAAAGTCAGTAATTCAGAAGATTCAAGCATGCACTGGAAGTCAGATACATAACATTCATCCCACAATATTATGATCTAAAGGATAAGTAGAGAGCACGATCCAAACACTGAAAATCTCACAATAAAGAGCAGCCACAAAAACTGAGAAGAGTGCCATATTGTAATTTTGGAATATATTTCTCACTCTCACCGCTTCAGTTGTTAATTGACAGAAAGTTGAAAACAAATTTCCAACTTCAGCTATGTCACTGATGTCTGAAAATCAATCCAAAGTAAAAAAAAATGTTGGATAAAAGTCAGCAAAGACAGAGCTATATAATAACAGAAAGTTTTGAAGATTACTGGATTCGCCAGCACTGTGGCATAGAGGTATAAAGCCTTTACTATGGCTCAAGCAACCTGACTCTGACTAGCAGCTCTGGCATCTGAGAAGCTGGCAGGAGCGGATGGGTGAGCAGGGAAGGAGCATGTGTTTTTGTACCACACAATGCGGCATGAAACTAGGGACACTATGGTAAAGTGCTTCCTTGGGTAGGGTGGCCTTGCAGACATTAGTTCTTTGTGGAAGTGAAGGGCATATCAGCTCAGATCACTCATTGCACATCCCATCCTGGAGCATTGCTGGGCAAATACAAGGGACAAGTTAACACAGAAAATCTCAAACCCGCAGTATGAACATGTCCTGGGATGGCTAGATCTCCTCACAAGGATCAACCAATGGTCAGCATAGAGGAAAAGTAAGTAAAAAAAGAAGACCACCAGTTTTGGAGGTAGGCTATAAAGAAGAATATAAAAACTATGTTTGCAGCTTAAAGGAGAAATAGTTGGCAAAGCAGCTAAATCAAGCTTCTGGGTTATTCATAGGGGAGATAGACATCTGTATAGGAGGACTTACAGATATCCGCATAACACAAATACACTGACATTTAAGGAAAAAGAGTAACCAGAATTGTCTGAACCAGTACTGTCAGAGGAAAATAGATACTGGGTGAAATGCAGTGCTCAAGAGATGTAGAGAGAAGCTCATTTAATTGTATCTTCGAGAAAGGCTGGCAAGCATCAACAACTGTCTGAAAAGATAGATCATTCTAGATCTGAAAGATAACTGAAAACACCAGACAGCTATACAGGCAGTCCAAGAGCTGATATTAAAGTGTTATGTGATATAAAAGAGCCCAGGACCGACTAGGCGTAAAGTTAAAGATTATTTAAATAATTAGTTTAAGGTAATGCAGGTGACTTCACAGGACTAGAACTAGAAACAAAGTAGCTGCAACATATGGATTATATATTTTTAAATATGTTAAAGAGCAGTAACGGGAAATGTATGTCATGTGGGACAATTCTTTGTAGAAGAAGTAAAGATGTCATGGAAGCTAGAAGCACATCCACAGTATCTGCGTTGTTTATTGAGTATCCTGATGAACATCTGATGTAACATGCATATTACACCAACCACAAGCTTCTGCAGAATACACCTCACTTGGATATTCCTTAACCAGGTCTTCTTCACTTGTAGGTCATAGGCTTGTACAGCCTCATCCTAACCTATTTAAGCATCTTTCAGTAACCAGATCATGGGTAGCCTTGCCTTATGACTGCTATTACCTTTCATTCCCTACAGTTTCCTAACTCCTTATAGTTCCTGCTTGTAACTCTCCTTGCTTTTGCTAGACCCTCTTTTTCATACACCCCTTCATGTTCCATTTACCCCAGTGATAAAAGCCAACAATGCTGTCTTTCAGTAACATCCACAGACTTTATTTTCTAATCTTTCACCTCCTTATACCTCCATTAGGGTCCAGGCTGCTGGGTGGTGAGACATTTTCCTGCAATGTATTTGGCTGGGGATACATGGCTGAAGTGAAATTCAGCTCAAAGATAGATGTCTGTCACATGTTCACTGCAGGTATAGAGAAACATACAGTGCCTTGCCCACAGCTTCAGTAGTCAAATGCATGAGAATAGGGGAAGTGGTGTGCAATTTGCTTGGTGTACAGTGCATGCTTATGTCGCTACAACAAGTAAATTCTGTGTGCTGTTGTAAATCTCACTTATGCTCCAGTATATCCTTTAAACAATGCTCTAGAGCCCTACAAAGTTGGGTACTGGCCCCCATACACCATTAATTAAGGCATTGGCCATTGTACACTGCATTTTCACTATCACAGACATGTCCACTTCATATCCTCCTGCTAATGCTTGCCATATGGCATGCTGTCTCTAGGCGCCTCCGAGGACAAGGACACCCCCTCCCATGGACTTGAGTATTGAATCTATGGGCAAGGTACTACTTCCTTCTCTGTGCCCACAGTGAATCTGTGACAGCCATGTGCCTCTGCAGATGAATTTCTCTTCAGCCGTGTGTCCCCAACCAAATATATGTCTGTCTACGTAGCCCATCCCTTTATCTTAGGTAATGATCCATTCTATCTCTAATCACTGTAATTCCAAGATTAACACTCTGTGTTTGATTGTGACGTATCATGATATTCTCAGGTACCACATACGTTAATGGTAAGTATGTGACTGTCTCCTTTGCAGAAGACATTATACTTTCCTCAGATTCACTTATGCTGTCATTTTATTTTATTTTATTTATTTATTTATTTTATTTTACATTTGTTGACCAGGCTAGTCCAACTGGATAATCTCTGTTTTCAGTGGAGGCCCGGGGAGAAAAGCTCCAAGATTAAAACAAGGTTATAAAAGTTAAACATTTACAATAAATGCCTGTGATACAGACAGTGAGCAGCAATGCATACATCTTAGTCTAGGTCAAGTAATAAAAAGACATAGTACTATCCACATATTGAGAAAGGCAGTAATTCTTTACAGTACAATGATGTGAGGATGGGATATTACATGTTTTAAAATGTATATACATACTTGTAAGAGACATTGTTAATACCCTTTTTTTTTTTTTTTATTAGAGAACAATAGTAGCAGTACAGTCATTGAGTCATTTGATATCCCAGAGGAAGATTGCAGTTTAGAATTCAGGGAATATGATAGTGGAAAGAAAAAAGTAGATTAGTCTGGCTTGGTACAGGAGCAGAGCCAAAAGTTGTTCAGATGTAAAAGAAGTTGTTTTTTAAAAAGATGAAAGGAGGCTAGAGAGGTGATGTGTGAGGGGAGGTTATTCCATATTTTGCCTACTGAGTTGGAGAAAAGGCAGTTACCTGCTGAATTTGTAATTCTAGTTGTGTTGACCTGTAGCTTTTCGGCGGAGCGCAGCTGTTTCAAGTTATTATAGGGGATCAGGAGGTTACTAAGAGCAGGTGTCTTTAATGGTTGATATAGAATGTTATGTGTTATTAAGAGTTGTTGATATATAAGCTTGTTAGGAAGTTCTAACCAGTGTAAGTGTTTTAAGTTAAGACAGTGGTGAGTTCTATACTGGGATGCTGTGGCAAAGTGAGCTATATTGTGGTAGGATGTAGTCAGTTTCTTTAGGTTGCTTTTAGAGAGATTAGTGTAAATAGAAGACGCATACAGTAGAGTAGAGATAAGATGTGATTGTGCTTTAATTGTTTATCCTTGATTGTGCAGGCCTCCATTCCGCTCAACCTCTCAGTGCAAGAAATCCGGACAAAGCCAGAAATAATGGGAATCAAAGGCCCAAAAATAGGGACAGATTTTTAAATACTGCTACTGTAAACTTATAAAGTTGCTAGAATGACAGATTTTGCATCATTATATTTTTCTGAAGGATATGAAGTCTGAAACTCAAATGTCTGTCATTATTTAGTATTATTTAGTGACGTCAATCCTGAATGATTTGACAGAAAACCACAAATTTTATGAAGAACAATCAAAAAATAAGAAACAAAAATCTGGACATTCTGTGAAAATCTGGACAGTTGAGAGGTATGCAAGCCTCACATAACTGATGAATGGCTTACATTTTAGATGACACATGTACTTCGTGAATCTGTAGTAAATATGCACTGGTAACTCCTCCAATTCACTTATATAAGTGTTATAAGTGTTTACGTTACTTAGGTATGTATCCTTGGAAACTATGTCCTCCCCGCGGTCAAGTGGCATTCGAAAGACATGTGTAGAATGGGCGTGCCTTTGCTGAAGGTTGGCATTGAGCTGGCACCTTGGCACCCGTAAAAAAATCTACTGCTAATCATTAGCGGACCGGAGTTCTGCTGTAGCAACCCCTAACTGGGAAAAGCTGAAAGAAGAAGAACAAGATATATATATATATATATATATATATATATATATATATATATATATATATATGCACTGTTATTTCTGACTCATTTTTGCTGCCGTTAAAATTGTATGGGTGTCTTAAGTACAGTACTTGTACCTTATGTTTTGCATTTTGTTGCAGTCAATTTTATCTTGTGAACCATAATATTTTTGAACTTTACAACCTGCATTCTGTGTTTTATTACCAATGGCTTTGATTGTAGCTAAAAATGATCCATCTGGGATCACCTTTTTACCTAATGCACAGCAATATATAAATTACAGAAAACATCAGAACGTCTTCCACCCACATTATAACAGGTGACAATAAAAAAGAAAAATAAATGTTATTATATTTATTATGTAATGTGTTAACTAGGTGAACGCATTACCAAAAAAACACTCTTTCTAAACATGACTTGGGGATACAGATATCAGAACATGATTAACAAAGTCAAAGTACAAACTGTGGCTATCTTGTATGATAATGTAAAAGTTCAAAGTTAGCTAATAATAGTTTTTCATGTTTACATGGTTTGTTATACATATAAGGTGGTTCTACCTTCAAAACCAGCTGCTTGCCTTAGAACATAACTTTACACCTTCTGGAAACAAATCTAAACAAACTGAATTAAAATAGTGTATTCATGGATAGTAATCTCTACTAGGAATCAACATCGACTGTCTAAAGTTAACAGTGCTACTTTTCTTACTGTAAGCTATACACTAACACACAAATGAAATGCTCACTTTACCTATATATAGTCAAATGTAGTCTGCAGAAGTTTCTCTGTAAGTTTCACTGCATTTTATATCTTTATGATTTATTTTTAACTTGTAAATCTTTTATTTTATTTATTTATTTTTACATTTGTTAACCGGGTTAGTCTGTCTGGGTTCTTAGAAGCCCTTTTTCAGCAGAGACCCGAGGAGAAAAGCTCCCCAAAAAAAAAAGTTTAAGTAAACAAATAGGTTCATAGGTTAGTACTAAACTAACTGCCCTTTCGAGCCATTTTAAGCCTAGCCAATTATCTCCTGTGAGATTCAAACCCTGTACCTTGTGTTTGTAAGGCAAACACTTTAACCATTAGGCCAAAGAACAAAGATAAACATAGATCACATTTTTAGTATATCTTGTTGAATTTTGTTGCTTTGAGGAGCTTTTCTCTCTGGGCCTCCGTTGAAAATGAGTTCATGACCCAGTCAGACTTTCTCAGTCAACAAATGTAAGATAAATTAAATACATTTGTAATTACATTTAGCCTAAGATTAGATTAGCCTTGTGAGCCAACAGTGTCTTTAGGATATAAAATAATTAGGGTTACCACCCACTTTGCTAGGACGAGGGACAGTTCTTTTTGGGCAGTGTCCCTAAAAAAAAAAAAAAAAATGGCAGATGTCCTGAGATTTTAGGACAAAAATATTTCCTAAGTTTTCTTTAATAATTTCATAAAACAGTTATTTTTTATCTGAAGCACCTAAATGTTGTATGAAATAGCATAAGCAACTCAAATGCTACAAGAATAAGCTTTTATTTTTTGCAAAAAGGTATTTTCTGACATTTCTACAAAAAATGTCCCACTTTGAGCATTTGAAAAGGTGGCAACCCTAAAAATAATGTATTTAGGATATAAAATGAAGATTGCCAGGAAAGGAATTCCACAACTTGGGGTTACAGTCAGAGAAAAGAGAAAGAATTAATAGTACATACAAATTTAAAAGCAGGAATAACCAGAGCATTTTCAGAGGAAGTGGTAAAGCAAAGAAATGTATTACTTTAGGATCTGACAGGATCTGTAGTACCTGTTAAAGCACTGCATACCTGAATAAAACAGAGAGATAGATAAGTAAACATTTACAGTAAGTTAGATTATGTACAGTGATGCTTTTAAAAAGACAGAGCTAAATAAGTTTTCAGACTTGTCAAGAACCGTCTAAATTCTGTATACATTGCAGTCAAGAGTATATTTACCAAGGAGATTATAGCCTCTCTAGAAGATGAATTCAGCTTTACCAAGAGCACTGCATGAAAGAAGATGAATTCAGCTTTACCAAGAGCACTGCATGAAACGGGGGAGTCATATAAAGGACAGAAAGCTTTGAAGTGACAGATTCATTCTAACAGGTGCACAATGAGGCAGGGGAAAAGTAAGGCACTCACACAATATAGACAATGTGAACAGAATCACAGCTGGGGGCTTGTGCCTCCTGACAAGGATTTGGTGGAGTTTTTATAAGGTACAAAATAATGCAACCTTACTTATAAAACTATCATGAAAGTCAGGAGAATGCAGGTCAGAAGTATGTGGTGGGACACATTGGGACAGTCCTTTTGTTTCTTAGACAAGGTCATTGGCACAGAGACACCAGATGAGCTCAGGCATGAAGAATGAGCATTTACAGTGAGAGAAAGTAGTTTATATCACTTTACAAAGACTTCCATACCTCACCTGTTCTCCATATTAACTCAAAACACAATAGCAGATATATAGAAAATTGCTCGTCAAATCCCTTTCCAAACAGTCTTGGAGAGAAAATGCTAACCCACTTATGCCCCATCTTCATCCCCCCTACACATGGGAAAATACTTGAAAAACTAATATACAACAAACTGTCCACTTAGATCCAACAGTACCACTTTCTCACTCTTATACATTTGATGTCCTTAAGGGATCATTTGCATATATCCCTTGGGCCTCCATTACAGGAGGTTTAAGGTATCATACAGTGAAAACTGTAGCTTTGCTGGGATTTTCATGCAGTTTTCACAAATCAAATAGTCCAACAAATATCAAAACAAAGGATGTTAATCTTCACCTGTAGATAAATACAATATGGAGAGAGACAGAAATGTAGCTGGCTCAGCCAGCACCCTGTTCCAGTCTCACGAAGAAATGACCCACCGCCTCAAAGCAAAATAAAAAAGAAAGGACTTCTGCAAAACTTGTAGAGGCCTCTATGCTTCCACGCTTCCTGCAGACACTGGCTAAACTAACCCCCCCCTCCGCTGATGTTCAAGTGAAGGGCAAAAAAAAAGAGCCCATTCCTTCTACTGGCACATTAACCAGGTGAACAGACACATGACATGGCCCCCTCATCCTAACCATTCAGGTCTCATTCCTGTGTCTGTCCCCTACCCTCCTTCGTCACATTTTACTAACAAAAAAAATCATTTTTTAGTTTTAAATTGTAGCAAACAGTTGCTATAGTTTATACCCTGTATGGAGTACTCCAGCACTCAGGCTTTTAGTTTTAAAAAAGTTTTTAACTCTTTAAATTGCAGCACACTGCTTGCTGCAAATGTAGTAAACAGTTGTTACAGTTTATACCCTGCACAAAACATAACAGCTCTCGGGTTTTTATTTTAAAAGGAAAAACAAATCTTTTTCCACTTTAAACTGCAGCTAGCAGGTTGCTACAGTTTAGACACCACAGCTAAAGTGCTCAGGCTTGACCATAAATGCAATACCAACTTTTAAAAGGCAGTATTGGACTAAAGAGCAATAGAAATTGGATGTTTGTGCCTCCCAATACTTTGCATCTGGGGCATTTGCCACTTTCACCCTTTCACTCCTCCCTAGCTGCTAAGTTAATTATAAGTTCATTATATTATTAAGATCTCTGCTCCTCTACCCTACCCCATCCCCACCCACCCCCACTTCCCTCAGACATACTTAACAAGCCACTCCCCTACTCCAAATCTACCAATCACTACACTCACACCCTCACACTACCCAGCCTTTCCCTGCCTTTCTCCCACACTACACTACAACTTCTTATCCTTACTATACCATTTACAGTCACTATTCTTTAATCCCCCTACACTACTAAAGCTTCTCTTATCCTATCCTACTACACCTTACTGGACTTTTCTCCTTTTTTCTTCCTGCACATACCACCCCACTTTCCTATACTGCATACCTCCTTTTCCCTTGAAATTCACCCCACTATATACATCTAATTATTCCCCTACCAGCCCTCAATTACTACCTACTAACATCTTTCTACCTAGCATTTTCTCTCTCCTCATCTAAGTATCTTCACCGACATGCCCCCTAATGCAACTCTAATGCTATTCTCTGTACTTTTTCTGTTATTATTAATCTCCCTTTCTATCCTTACTGCTTATAATACACTCATCTTCTCTACCATCCCCACTTATACTACTTCCACATCCACCTCCCTACCTATTCCACCTAACTGCTATACTGACATCTGCCCTGCCATCTATCATCTATCCCCCCACCTCTTCCACAAAATTAAACCCTTACCCACACTGTTCAAACCCCATTCCAATTCACTCCTTCTTCCTATGCTATATCTTCAAAAAATCCTCTCCACCTCTCCCATAGCCAAAACCACTCACCCCACAACAAAGCTTCATGCATAGCCTTATGTGGCGATATTCACCCAAATCCAGGTCTTACCTGACTCAATCTTCCCTCAACACCCAACTGCACTACCTCTAATAGGTCACTATATATTGTAAACCTAACTCTCTGAAGCATTAACAACAAAATCTCAGACTTTCATGCATGGGTCGCACACCAAAAACCTGACATTATCACAATTACTGAAACTTGGCTAAAACCAGATGCCAAAGACACTGAGTTCCTCCCTTCAGGTTATCAAACAATTAGGTTTGACAGGACTCACAAAAAGGGAGGCGGAGTTGCTATCCTTTTTTCCAATTCATATAACCTTGTCTCTTTTACCAACCTCTTACCACTTTTCTCCAATGCAGAACTTCTTATTACATTCATAAATATGAACAACAATAAAAAACTATGCATAGTTGCCCTATATATACCACCTGGAAACAACATTCCTATACTGGAGAACATCTTAGAATGGATATCATCCAACATCAAGAATGAAACATACTAGGCGAAGTAAACATCAATTGGCTAGACCTCAACTCCGCACATCCTTCTTCAAACATCAATCTCTTCAACTTCACCCAGCTCATAAAAACCCCAACCAGACTCACCAAAATGAATGACATGGGATCCATTCTAGACTGGATCCTTGTCACTAACTCTAACAAGATATCCTCTACAGGAACTCTCCCAAGTACGCTTAGTGACCACCTCCCAGCCTTTATCAACTGAGCCTCCTTCCCTTGTCACTATGAACATATATATAAGCAAACCAGGAATCTTACCTCTTTCAATCCTGCCACCTTTAACAATATCCTAAACTCCACAGATTGCCACTTACCAAAAACCTTCCCACAAGATGACCCTGCTGTTTACTTCACCACAACCTTCTTGAATGAACTAAATAGCTTAGCCCCACTCCGTGTAAAATGGGTAAAAAATAACCACGGCCCCTGGCTATCCAAACCCACTAAACTTCTCATGTATGCCAGAGACAAAGCTTGGAAACTATGGCAAGAATACAAAAATTCCCTTGACCTACAAAAATACAAAGAACTTTGAAACCAGGTTAAGAAATAAGTAATCATAGAGAAAAAACAGCATTACCTTAGGTTCCAGTCTAATCACCAACAAAACCCCCAAAACGTCTGGAGTTCCATTACATCATTACTTAATCCAGGTAAAAAGAATAATCCCTGCCGCCTCCCTGAAAAATCCCCTGAAGAAATAGCCTCCCTTTTCAGTACTTTCTTTATTAACTCTATTTCCAACATTGCTGCTAACTTTCCCTAAACTATCCATTCTTCCTCCCTCAGCTCACCTCCCAACCCCCAACTCTCACCCAAAGCCAATACCACCTCTTCCTCTACCTTTAACCTAACTCCAACCCCCACCTCTATCATAAAACACATATTACTTAAACTAAAACCCTGCTGTAACGCCCCAGACAATCTACCTTCAGAATTCCTCAAAATAGCTGCAAACAGTATCTCCTTCCCCATAAGCATTCTTATTAACAGATCTATACTCGAGTCCTATGTCCCCAGACTATAGAAAAAAGCCTTCATTCTACCACTCCATAAAGGTGGTGACAACACTGACATCATTAACTTCTGTCCCATTGCAATTCTTTCCCTTTTATCCAAAATGCTAGAAAAATGTGTCACCACCCAACTCATCAAGTACCTTTTAGATAACCATATTCTCTCTCCATCACAACATGGTTTTAGACCCAGCCATAGTACTATTACTGCCCTTCTATCATTTATGGCCACAGTAAACAAAGCTCGCGACAAAGGCCAACTAGTCTCATCCCTCTTTCTTGATCTATCCAAAGCTTTCAATACCATTTCTCACCCATTACTCATATCCCAGCTTTCCAATATTGGTCTCTCTCCCCCCACACTTTAAATTGGTTCTACAGTTATTTAAATGAAAGGCAACAGGCTACAAGATGGCAAAACTCTATATCCACCTTTCTCAACATCTCCACCAGCGTCCCCCAAGGTTCCATACTCAGACCCATTCTCTTTAGTATTTTCATAAACAAATTCCAATCTTCACTACCACTAGGGTCAGTCATTCAATATGCAGATGATTCCACTGTCATCTGTTTTGCCAACTCTCCTTCCGACTTATTTACTCTAACTCAAAATGTCTTCTCTGTCACTGAATCCTGGATGCACAATAACCATCTTGCCCTGAATCCTAAAAAAACTAAAATCATACTTTTCACCCTTAAAAACCCCCCTCCTAAACAAGTCAGATTTCACCATCTTTTCACTCAATAAATCTTTAATAGAGGTCATTAGTCACACAAAGCTCCTTGGAGTTATTATAGATGAAATCATGAATTTTGATATCCACATATAACACAACACATTCCAAGCTTGGTACCCTGTATAGACACAACCATTTCCTAAACCTATCCACTAGAAATACCCTTGCCACAAGATACCTACTACCCTCTTCCTTTATGGTGCCCCCTTCTTACTAAGACTCATACCTCTTCTAAAAGCAAACTTGAAACTTGCTATAATAAAATCGCCAGATTTGCAACCAGCTCCAAATATTCTACCCATCATTGCAGTGCTCTCAAATCTCTGAAAAGGCTAGAGCTTCCTAATTACCTTTCCTATCTACAAGTAAATACTGCTCAAAAAATCCTTCTCAAACCCCAAGACTGTCCTGCTCTTAGCTCTACCTTCAACTACTACTTTCCCAACAGGTCAGGTGACCAGCAACTTTTACATATTTACAAACCAACACTCCCTCCCGGTCAGCTTCTGTATTCTTACTCAGTAGGCAAAATCTGGAATACTTTACCTCTTTTCATCAGATCGACTCAAAACTTTACTTACTTCAAGTCTTCCCTCCATACCCACCTCCCATCTAGCTGGATATGCAGTTGTACCAAGCCCCCCTAGACTTCAAGAAATCGCCATTCTCTCCAGTCATCTGTATCACTGGTAAAATAGTAGCTCTATTTTTGGTAAGATAATATATCTGAAATGACAGCAGATACTTCTTTTACTTATGTATACCCTTAAGGTCAGCAATGTCTGCTTTTCTCTGTGCATTACCATGAGCTACTCACATGTACATTTTGTACTCATTTTCCATTTCCTGTTAATTGTTGTTTGACATTTTATTCTGTGTGAAGTTTTACCTCTGTAAGATTCTGTTTAATTTGTTTTGTAGAATTGAATATTGTATCATTGAACTGTAAATCTTAAATGTAAAAGTTTATGCCTTGGAGCTTTTCTCCCCGGGCTTCCACTGAAAATGGAGTCTCTTAGGCCCAGTGGACTTTCCCGGTAAACAAAAAGCAAATAAGCAAATAAAAATTATATGGCACCTTCCCCGGCTGTGAAATAGACTCCCATCATGAACTAAGGAATACATTATCTTCATTCAAACAGGAAATGCACATTTATATGGGTACCCAGAAATTCTCCTCTGGCTTTACTGGCCTGGTCCTGCTGGAGAGAGGAGTTTCAGCCTGAGGGTGGCATAAGTGGTCACAAGACTTAGTTGCCTTGTATTTGCTGTGATCATAAGATTGGACACACCACAGTGAACCACGACCATCTGTGAAAAAAGTATCACAGTGTCCCCTTTTAGTTAGTGGTAAATACATACAACATTCAGGTCAGGACTCCAGACCATCGTAATAAAGGAGTCCAGCAACCCTGATTACAAGTCAGATACAGAACTTAAATCTCACAGGCATGCGGTGCTGTACAGCTTAGTGAGAAAGTTAGTTTAATGTAGACATGGCAGAGTTTATCTCTTCACAATACAACACACTCTAGTTTTCCACCTCAGCAGAGCATTCAGTGATTGCATCTCTAGTAATGTGCAGTATTCAGTGACATGCGGAACTCAGTGGCATGCAGTATTCAGCAATGTCCAGTACTCAGTGGCATGCAACACTCAATGATGTGTAGTACTCAGTGATGTGCAGTACTCAGTGACATGCAACACTCAGTGATGTGCAGTACTCAGCAATGTGCAGTACTCAGTGACATGCAGTAATCAGCGATGTGCAGTACTCAGCAATGCGCAGCACTCAGTGACATGCAGTATTCAGCTATGTGCAGTACTCAGTGACATACAACACTCAGTGATGTGCGGTACTCAGTAACATGCAACACTCAGTGATGTGCAGTACTCAGTAATGTGCAGCACTCAGTGACATGCAGTATTCAGCAATGTGCAGTACTTAGTGACATGCAACACTCAGTGATGTGCAGTACTCAGTGACATGCAACACTCGATGTGCAGTACTCAGAAATGTGCAGTACTCAGTGACATGCAGTAATCAGCGATGTGCAGTACTCAGCAATGTGCAGAACTCCGTGACATGCAGTAATCAGCGATGTGAAATACTCAGTGACATGCAACACTCAGTGATGTGCAGTACTCAGTGACATGCAGTATTCAGCAATGTGCACTGCTCAGTGACATGCAGTATTCAGCAATGTGTAGTACTCAGTGACATGCAACACTCAGTGATGTGAATTACTCAGTGATATGCAACACTCAGTGATGTGCAGTACTCAGCAATGTGCAGTACTCAGTGACATGCAGTAATCAGCAATGTGCAGTACTCAGTGATGTGCAGTACTCAACAATGTGCAGTACTCCGTGACATGCAGTAATCAGTGATGTGCAGTGCTTGGTGATGTGCAGTACTCAGCGATGTGAAATACTCAGTGACATGCGACACTCAGTGATGTGCAGTACTCAGTGACATGCAACACTCAGTGATGTGCGGTACTCAGCAATGTGCAGTACTCAATGACATGTAGTAATCAGTGATGTGCAGTACTCAGTGATGTGCAGTACTCATTGATGTGCAAGACTCAGTGAAGCAATGTGCTCAGTGACATGCAGTAGTCAGTGACATGCAGTATTCAGCAATGTGCAGTACTGATTGAGGTGCAGTACCCAATGACATGCAGTAATCCATGATGTGTAGTAATCAGCAACCGGAATCTTGTGTATTTTGCCATTTGTGATGTCTCTGCTTGTTATTATGTTGGCAAGATTAATAGAGCCCTAAGGGACAGAATATGTGAATATAGTAATGATATTTTGAAGAAAGATACAAGAAATACTCTCACTAAGCATGTTTTGGCCAGTGACTTCTCTCATAAGCTTAAGGTTTTAGTTTTGGAATTGTTTAAATCTAATATTAGATGTGGTGATATTAAAACAAGAACGGAGTTCCTATAAATTAAATGGATTTTAGAGCTGAAGGCTGATGGTGGGAAAGGTTTAAATGGCACAGTGCCTTTAAGACCAATATTGAAATCAAGGCCTCTGTCCCACCAGAATTTAAACTATTTAAATTGCTACCATGTCTTATGTATTTTAGATCTGAAGAAGCACCTGTGATGAGCGTGAAAGTGCTCATCTTTGTATCTGTTTGTTGTTTCAATAAAGTTTCCAAAGACTGGAACATATTTGTGCATTGTGCTGCATTCAGCTGGATATGCTTTAATTTATACATGAACACCTAACAAATGTTGGATATGAGTCCAACATCATAAGCAAGTACGGGAAAAGTTCTATCATATGTTGTGTTGTCTTATACGTTCTCCCAATGTAAGAAGCACTATATGCAAAAGATCTTAGAGAATATATTTCTTGCATAGTTATGAGATTTCTGGCAAGTGGTGAGCAATAATTTAAGAAATTTAAATATAAGAGCTTCTTAAAGTAGACCTGTGCACACTTTTGCAAAATGTTATCCGACCTTGGAAGGCAGCTATGCTCACCACTATACCACCAATGCTACAACCCTGCTAAGAGTTTCAGAGTGGTACTCAAATTTTGTAAAATGCTAAGATGAACTGACAGATTTGATTCAATAAATGTGTGATGTTCATCATTCACACTGCTGCAGTAGCCGCTGTATATTGCCAAGAATACGCCAACTGAACAGCTTCCCAAAGCTGTAAGCCCCTCCCTGACACTTGCTCTGGCTGCTGATAGGCTAAGCCTTTTTGAAGGGAGCTTTGTAAGGAGCCAGAGTGAATAAAATCTTCAGTACTTTCTTGCTGCTTTGTGAAGAAACATTTTAGAGGCCCTACAGGGACAGCAGCCATCTCTTTAGCTAGTTTTATAATGAATAAGTCCCCTTTGGGGAATCCTTCCTCACAAAAAAAAATGTATTTATTTATTTATTGCTGTAATTTGGATCTATTTCTTTAAAAAAAAGTCCAAGTGAACAGTTGAGAGTTCTCTTTGTTTTTTTCCTTGCAGATGGGATACATATACTTTGACTATTTTTATGTGTGTGTGTGTGTGTGTGTGTGTGTGTATATATTTTTATATATCTATATATATATATATATATATATATATATATATATTTATATATATATATATATATATATATATATATATATATATATATATATATATATATATATATATATATGTGTATGTGTGTGTGTGTGTGTGTACATGTGCATATACTGTGTATATATATATATATATATATATATATATATATATATATATATATATTTATATTCATCCATTTTCATCCCTTTTTCGCATTTTGCACATGAGATTGGGGTGTCACTTCAGCAGTGACAATCACCTCAAGCCATACATACACACACACACACACACACATATATATATCTATATATATCTATATATATATATATATATATATATATATATATATATATATATTTCCCCTTTACAATCCTGAAATACTGAAAGCTAGAATTTCAGTATCTCAGGACTGTAAAGGGAAAAATGAAAAATCTCAAAAGTGCATAAGCGCGAATTCGAATATCTCGAATCCGCGCTTATGCAGCGCAGCAATGGGACGGAAAGTGTTTGGCCATGATGTTTTACGGAAGTGAAGGTAAATGAGTGTATGTAAGTGTTATTGTAAGTTGTGCATGTGGGTTAGGATAGGGAGGTGAAAGTATGAATGTGAGTGTTGGATGTGTGTGTGTGTGTGTGTGTGTGTGTGTGTGTGTGTGTGTGTGTGTGTGTGTGTGTGTGTGTGTGTGTGTGTGTGCGAGGCAGTGTGGAATGTCTGCATGTGAGTAATACATTTCATTACTGTCAGTGCAATGTCGGAGTTGGTATATATAAGTAGGGGGGTGCGCCCCCCACATGGGGAGTGCAGTTAGCTTGCCCCCCTCCGTAGATGTAATGTAGGACTGTGTAGTTTGTGTGTTGTGGGTTGAATGGTGTGCATGTTGTATGGTGTATGGTTTGTGAATGTTCGGGATTTTTTTTTCATGTTTGTGGGTTTCGGGATTGTGGGCTGGGGGTTGGGAGGGTGTCCTAATGGTTAAGGTGTTTGCCTTACAAACACAAGGTACAGGGTTTGAGTCTCACAAGGGATAATTGGCTAGGCGTAAAATGGCTCACAAGGGCAGTTAGCCTAGTACTAATCTATGAACCTATGAACCTATATATATTTAAAATGTATAGCATATGCAAAACTTCTGTGTGGTGCAGTGTTTTTTTCTTGGCAGGGATAATATATCTATGTGTAATATTATACTATTTCTGTGAAACTTGCATGCCTTTTCTCCTGTCAGACTATTTTTTCTTCCATGTAGTACTGACAAGATAAACGTTAAAGCACATGCACATTTTTGAATATGTACTGCTTCTGCTCACACTGTGACTACTTGCCCAGCATTTTTAAATGTCAGATTATTAGATTTTGAATATTTAGGGAATTGGACATTCCGCCAATCTAATGATTCTTTTTTTATCAGGTGTGTAATGCTTGTGTGCACAGTGTGACAATGTACCTGTTATTTGTTCCTTTCAGACTAAATTTTCCTTGAAAGGGTGTTGACATATTTCAGTGTATTGCATGTTCAGGTACAGATTATATTACTGTTTGTGTATACAATGTGATAACTTACCTACCATAATTTGCTAATGGGACTTTAATGTACTGCTTATGCATTATAGGGTATATGTGTCATGTGTGCACACAGTGAGAACTTACCTGCTGTTATTCCTGTCAGATGGAATTTTTACTTCTAAAGGGATCTGACATTATCAATATTTGGTGCATTCATTTTTGAGGTATGTATTGCTTGTGTAAACCTTACCTGTAGTTTTTCTATGTCAGCCTATTTTTTACTTGTATGAATGGTAAGTGAGAACTTGCCAGATAACATTTTTTATATCTAAAGGCATCTGGCATTTTTTGTGTTATGGCTCAAACATTTTCAGGACATGTACCATTTGTGTTCATGATGTGGCAACTTACCTGCTATTCCTGCTGTCAACTTAATTTTATTATTGTGGTTGTGGACAGGATTGTAATCTACTACTTGTGTATTTGCAGCCTTTGTGTGTTTTGTATGCACACTGCTAACTATTTCCCTACCATTTATGTCCTTCTCCCTTGCAGGTCTCTGGAATTCTCTTCCATCTCCAATCTGCATTACTAGCAGTCTCTTCTCATTCAAAACCTTGCTGCACTCACATCTCACCTCACAATGGCTATGCTCCTCTTCCCATCCTACTTAATACTCACTATATCACTTCTCACTCTCTTAAACCTAATTATGTAATCACTGCTTCCTAGATATCCAAATCTCTATTGTACTATTCTAATTTCTACTTTTCACATTAACCAAACCACTTACGTTTCTAATAGTTGTATAACAACACACCCTTGTGGTACATCCAGAAACTCAAGGTCCCATGCTCTCCCCCCAGTTTAGGCTGTCTTCAATCACTTGGAAGTTAGCTTTTTAGCATTCCTAACCATCCAAGCACATTACTTTCTGTCAGAGCAAAAACATATTGCAGCATTCAAAGCTGAACCATGACAAACCCAGTCTGAATGAGTTTTTTTTGGGGGGTGGGCACTGTTAACCTCCTTTTCAAAACAGACAATTCATAAAATTCTCATTCTCCTGCTGGAGAATTTATCTTGTATTCCATCAGTTCCTGTAATGCCTACAGTAATTCTGAATGCTGAGAAGACTTCCCTAGAAAATATTTGTGATGAACCCCTTTTGGCCTAGGAACTTTTGATTCTCCCTTTTTATGAATTGGCCAAGGGCAATTGCCAAATGTTTCCCCATTACATGGATCTACTCATACAACATAGGGGCAGCTGATACATCCCATTCTATGATTTCTTAAAATTTCTCCTTGGATTCTGATATCTTTTAACCCTTATTCTGTTTTATGAGGATACACAGTAGGTAATAAAGGGGACAGTACATCCTACTACTAGGAAATCTTTTATTGACATTAGCAAGATGTATGTAGTTTGATACCTATTAAATAACCAGGGCCCTATCTGTGACAGAACCACTGGTGCTCAAATATTTGTGAGCATTGCTAGCCTCGGACTTTTGTATTCTTTTGTTGAGGTACATTTTGAGATCATTTTAGTTTTTCTGCCCACAGATCCTTTTCTTTTCTTAATGTTTTCTTAGTAAAACAGTTTTTGATAGGTGTTTTACCTGAGTTGCCTTGCAAATAGGTCTCTCCTTCCTGGGATTTAAACTTTCTGCTGTAAAACATAACCATATTTTCATTATTACTAACTATGCACTACTCTGCTAAGTGATTCTCCCTGCTTAATTTTCTAACTAATATTATGTTCCTCCACGTATATAAATGCAACCATACATTTGTCTATATTCAAGTGTTTATTCTATTTGATACTGCGTATATATTTTTGTTTTTATATTTTTACCCTGTAAATGTGTTAGCACTCATTTTTTTATCAATTTTGTTTATAATTTCTGTTACTTGCTGTGATAATTTGTATGTAAGCTTAGACTGGAGCTTTTCTCCCCGGGCCTGTGCTGAAAATGGGCACTGTCCCAGTCAGACCATCCCAGTAAACAAATGTAAAATAAATACAAATAAATAAAAAAAAAATCTGAACCTGCACCGTTGATTTCCACAAGTTTAGTTCCTGAGTTGCAATCTCTGTTGGTGGGTAAACACTATTTGGCCTGTTTCTTGATAGTAGATCTATAAAAACTAATCCCTCACTCAGGCCCAAACTTTTCAGAGTTGAATCAAGCCATCAGTCTCCCACTGCTCTATCATAACCCTCAGAACCATGGAGAAACAAAAATTACTTACACTTTGTACAAACATCAGTAACTCGAGTTCTGTCTTGGCAAAGCCAGATCCATTAGAAAAGCCTAAACATAAAACACAAGCACCAATCTCTCACCAATTAAGCCCCTAAAACAAAGCACATCTAAACCAATTTTTTTAGTCATAGGTGACTCCATTGTGAGACACACAGATGTCCCACTCACCAAACTGGACAAGGGGAAGGTTACAATCAGCTATCAGGTGCCAGGATCCATCAGATCACACATGTACTCAAGTCTCTCAACAACAAATACCGTTATGACTCCATCATAGTTCATGTTGGTGTGAATGACTTGAGATGTACCTCACTGGACTATATGAAGAGAGATGTGATTGAGCTCTATGAATATGTCTCCCGGGCAGGTATATCCCTAGCCTTGAGCAGCATTCTACCCTCACCTAGGATAATACCACAGTATAAACAAAAAACGATTGATATCAACAATTGGCTTAGTTTCATGTGTCATTCTAAGGGGATCCATTTCCTGTCAGCCTGGGATGACATGGTTGATAGACCACGTTGCTTTGCCAGAGTTGGTTTTCACCTGTCACCTCTATGCTTTCGGTTACTGGCTAAGGCACTTGCCTCCCCCATTCTGCCTTTTTGGGCAAGGTCTTAAGGGCAAAATTTCTGACATGAAAATATCACTCACAGATAAATTAAAGGTTACGCTGATAAATGCTAGGAATTTAAATCAGAAACTGCACTCTCTGGAAGCAGTTACCTCTCTGGAGGATGTTAATGTCTGTGCAGTCACAGAAACTTGGTTCAGAGCTGCAGAGAGTACCCTGGCCTTGCAAGGTTACAATGCCTTCCACACTTTCAGACAACAAAATGAACGCGTGAGAACCAAAGGAGGAGGAGGAGGAGTATCTATCTATCCTCATCAAAGATAAATACAACTCTAGACAGCATCGACAGGAAAACTCCATGGAGTTACTCCAAAGTTCAACTAACTGTGGGTAAGACCCCCTTCAAGTCATTGTTAGCTATAGGCCCCCTACAATGAACCAAGATACCCACACTGTTTATTTGGACCTACTTGAGTTAAATTACAACCAAGCACCCTAGTCATGAGCAATTTTAACTATCCCTGCATTGACTAGAAAACTTACATGAGTACCAACATGCTTGCACAAAGGTTCCTGGACTTTATTAACACTAATGCTATAGAACAAATAGAATGCAACCCCACAAAGGGCTCAAATATTCTCAACCTGGTCCTCACCAACATGGGTGACCACTGCACCACCACAAGTACAGGACCATCACTGGTTAAATCTGATCACAAATCAGTCACATTTGAAGTAGCTATAAAACCTGAACCTCTCTTAGGTGAAATCAGGCTAAAAAAATTCATCAAGCTAATTATACCCTCCTAAGGGATGGCATAAATAACTTCCAAGCTCCTGTTCCCATGGATGGCATTAACAATTATACCAAGGTATATACAAATGCCCTGTACAAACACTTATACAAATGTATTGACACAGCTGCACCTGATAGGATCAAAACGTGATCCTCAAGAAAAAACAAGCCTCCCTGGTGGATATCTAGCATTAATAGGTTATACAACAACAGAAAGAAATTGCTGTCTAAGAATAAAAAAAGAGAGGTCTCAGCACTGGAAGAACACCCTCCTCTGCATGAACAAACAAATAAGACAACTTATAAAATCGTCTAAGGGCAACTTTGAAAAAAGTTTAGCAACCATAGCTAAGGATAATCATAGCTAAGGATAATCATAAGGCATTCTTTAGCTATATCTGTAACCTAAACAGTCGGACCCAGACCTGTGCTGAACTAGCTGTGGATGGCATCACACACACTGATCCTGCGAAAATAGCTAAAAAGTTAGATGACAGGTTTGGTGAAAATGTCACCCTCATGTCCCCTCCAAACATTCCACAAAGCATTCCCTCTACATCTCTACCACCTTGCATCTCCAAAGAGATAGTCATTAATGCTGTATCCAAGGCCAAAACCCCAGCCTTTATGGAACCAGATGGCATCCCAGGTTACATTTTAAATGGTCTAAAACTTGAGTTAGGAACTCCATTAGGTACACTCTTCAACCACAGCCTGAGGACTGGTTTCGTCCCTGTTGAATGGAAAACATCAACCATCATCCCCCTTCACAGAGGGGGTATAGCAACAGACCCTGGGAACTACAGACCCATAAGTTTAACTAGCCTTATCTGTAAGGCCGTGGAACAAATCATCATGGACTTTATAAATAAGGATATAGGTGATCTCCAAACCCTTGATCCGACACAGTTTGGTTTTGTCAAAGGCAGGTCATGCCTGTTAAACCTGGTGGACTTCTTCGAAAATGTCACCAGAGCCATAGATGAAGACAAATCTGTACATACAGCCGACTTTGACTTAGCCAAGGCCTTCAACAAAATCCCTCATTTGGGCATCATTGATAAACTCTCCTAGTTAAATATCAACCCGTATGTCGTCAGGTGGATTACTAACTGGCTTACCGGAAGATCACACTCAGTCAAAGCTGGGGACTTTACCTCAACCAGCAGACCTGTCAGCAGTGGGATTCCACAGGGGTCAGTGCTGGGCCCCACTATTGTTTGGAATATACTTCTTAGAGGTTCAGGCCAAAACAGAGGGGCTGTGGCTGACTAAGTTTGCTGATGACTGCAAATTAGGTGTAATCACCGAATCTCCAAACAAAGTCAATATACTTCAAGAGGGATTTACACAAACCAGTGATTGGTGCCAAAGCCATGGACTCAAACACAATGCAAAAAATGCATCATCATCCCCTTCAGTAAAAACGATATCCCTGCAGACTATCATATAAATAATAATACCCTAAGTAACAACTCAGTAGTGAGAGACTTGGGAACGCAAGCTGAACGCAGCCTAAACTTTGACCACCGTGTGTCTACTGTGGTAAGAAAGGCATTCTATGTTGCACACCTCATTAGCAAAGGCATTGCTTCAAGAACAAAATAGGTCATGACACCCCTGTAATCGATCCTCATCAGGCCAATAACTGAGTACAATGCTCCCTTTGGTATGTACCTTACCAGGCACCTGCAGCTACTTGAGAGCCCTCAGAGATTTCTAACCTAGAAAATTCAGGGTCTCCAGCACATGACAGACTGAAATTGTTGTCACTGTAGTCAGTAGTGTCCAGAATACTTAGAGGAGACTTGTGTTTGGCCTAAAGACGGGAAATGCTGCGCATCTGCAAGTCAAATGGGACAAGGGTCACCTGCTCCTGAGACCTTAACCTGGCCTGCGACATAAATAGGACCTGCTGGAGAGACAGATATGTCTCTCAGAGGCTGCCACTCCCCTGAAATAGACTACAAGTTCACATCAAACAAAGACCCACTATGACCCTGTTTAAGTGCAGCCTGGATGATTGGATGGGAAATTGTAAATTCTTGCAAAAGATTTCACCTATGACGCTCCTAGATATTGGCAGCCATTGCTAACTAAGCTCTCAAGTTTAGGCAAGATCCTTTATATTGGGTTTCTCTAGTATTATACTCGGTACACATGGCTAGGCTTATAAAGACCTGCAGTTCAATAGCCGGTAACCACCTACGAACCTATAACCACCTACGAACCTATAACCACCTATGAACCTATAACCACCTATGAACCTATAACCACCTACGAACCTATAACCACCTATGAACCTATAACCACCTATGAACCTATAACCACCTATGAACCTATAACCACCTATGAACCTATAACCACTTATGAACCTATAACCACCTACAAACCTATAACCACCTCGAACCTATAACCACCTATGAACCTAACAAATGTAATTCTTATGTTGGGACTAAGAAACAGCAATTTCAATAAGATAATTTCACGTTTGTTGTCGTTGGCTATTGCATTTTGCTGTACCCATGATGATATACCATATCTAGGCAGTGTAATGGCTTTCCCTCTGAGAACTTTGTTTCCTTTGATGCCATACTGGAAAGAAGCGGACTCTAGAAGATTATTAGAGACAACTGTCATAGCAGTAAAGAACTTCTCGAAAGCCGACTTCACACTCCTAAAGACTAGTGTGGTCTCCTTTAAGGCCCCCGAGCCGGCGGAAAACAGTACTCAAGCCGCTGAATCACTTACAAATGCCTTCTACCAGCACCTGCAGGACTGCATGGATAAGGCAATCCCAAGCAAAACAAAGACTCTTTGTACCAAAGGCAAGCGTCCAGTCTGGTGGACCCCAGCCATAAACAAACTCTACAACAAAAGGAGGAAGCTACTACAAGATAGAGCAAAATCCTTAAAAGGTAAGACACCCTTGATCACTATAAGTAAAAACTAAGAGCTCTCATAAAATCATCCAAAGCAAATTTTGAGAGAAAAATAGCTAAAGACTCAAAAGACAATCATAAGGCCTTCTTTAGCTATGTTAGAAACCTGGGAGGAAACTCCCAGATATGCTCAGAACTAGTTCAAAATGATGTGAAGATTACTGATCCTACAGACATTGCCAACATACTGGCTGACAGGTTCAGTGCAAACTTCTCCCAAAAGGAGAGATATCTATACCAGCGATTGCAGCCCCAAACATCTCCAACGCCCAAGTGAGAACTGCTCTCTCCAAAGCAAAAAACACAGCATCCATGGGACCTGATGGTGTCCCCGGCTGTGTGCTCCACGAACTCAATGAGGAATTAAACCCACAGCTAGGACAGCTGTTTAATCATAGTCTTACCTCTGGATACATTATCCAGGAGTGGCGCACTGCAACTGTGGTCCCACTTCACAAAGGCGGTGCCTCCACCGACCCTGGAAATTACCGGCCCATCAGCTTGACAAGCCTTATCTGCAAAGACATGGAGAGGATCATAATGGACCTCATAAATAAAGACATAGGGAATTTGCAGACTTTGGATCCATCCCAGTTTGGCTTTGTCAAAGGCAGATCATGCCTTCTAAACTTGGTTGACTTTTTCGAAACAGTCACCAAAGCCATTGATGAGGGAAAGGCAGTCCATACAGCCTACCTCGATCTGGCGAAGGCCTTCAATACAATACCCCACTCGGGTATCATTGAAAAACTCATCAGCTTAAATGTTAACCCATACATCACAAGATGGGTTGCAAACTGGCTGAGTGACAGAACCCACAGGGTCAGAGTTGCTGGCGCCATGTCAGACTCAAAGCCTGTCACAAGTGGTGTACCACAGGGCTCAGTCCTGGGCCCACTCTTGTTTGGCATCTACTTTTTCGAAGTACAAGCAAACACAGGAGGGTTATGGCTGACAAAGTTTGCAGATGACTGCAAACTGGGCGCCATAGTAGAAAACACATCTGACACAGATATCCTTCAGAAGGGTCTCACAGAAACGGATAACTGGTGCCAGAGCCATGACCTAAAGTTAAATGACAAAAAATGCATAGTCATACCCTTCGGGAAAAACAAGGTTACCCCTAGCTACCAAATAGGTGGCAATCCACTGAGCACAGAAGAAGTTATCAGGGACCTGGGGACCCAGGTTGATAGTAGTCTGTCATTCGACACCCATGTAGCTAAAGTAGTTAGGAAGACCTTCTACATTGCCCACCTTATCATGAAGGGATTCTCATCTAGATCAAGGGAGGTCATAGTTTCCCTATACTCATCACTCATCAGACCAATGATTGAGTACAATGCCCTATTCGGAATGTATCTGACCCGACACTTGCAGCAGCTGGAGAGGCCACAAAGTTCCTCACCAAAAGGATAAAGGGTCTCAAACATCTGTCCTATGCTGCCCGACTGAAAGAACTCCAGCTCTATTCAGTCGCCTACCGCTTGCTCAGAGGTGACCTTTGCCTAACATACAAGGCCATGTCAAACCCAGATTTGATGAATATGCTTCACCTCAAAAAATCTAGATCCGTCAGAGCCACAAGGCCAGGAGACTTAAACCTCGACACGGCTATTAATAGGACGTGCTGGAGGGATAGATTCATCACCCAAAGACTCCCTATGCTGTGGAACAAAATCCCGGTATATGTGAGGCAGAGCACCTCGCTGGCCTTGTTCAAGAGAAATCTTGACCAATGGATGGGAGATCGCAGATATACCCCAGGGATTACCTCAGTGTCACTGCTCGACAGAGGCACAGCAAAATAATGGGTATAGTTCCCCATACTAAAGGGGTGGCGTAAGCCACAAAACTATGGGCTAGGCTTGTAAATGCCCTCGGGCAGATAGCCTAGTATGAACCTATGAACCTATGAACTAATGTGGTCCACTTTATTTTCCCATTTCAGGAATAACATACTGGATTCCTTGTTTACATCTAGGACTGATTTTACTAGGACCACTCTCCAAAGCCACAGTATTGGTGGTACAGCGTAGCACACTCACCTTTGGAGCAGAAATCTGTGGGTTCTATTCCCACATTAGGTAGATTGATTAATGACACTGTACCCTTCAGAGCAATGGATCAAGTCACATTCCAAAATATTTAAAATGCATTTGCAGTCTAAATTGTGCATTTAACATTCCAATCCATAAGTACACTACTTAATGTTTGTACATAACCAAGGAAGTAATGATTTTCTTTTGAAAATGTTTAGACTCATTTCCTTTTATTCAGCCCATCTAGAAATGTCCTCTAGATTTAACTTTAAATAGTCTTTCAAAGTAACAGTAGGAGGGTGAAGAATTCCACAACATTAAATCACATCCTTTGAGC
This sequence comes from Protopterus annectens, assembly GCF_019279795.1. Taxonomy (NCBI): domain Eukaryota; kingdom Metazoa; phylum Chordata; order Ceratodontiformes; family Protopteridae; genus Protopterus; species Protopterus annectens. The sequence goes on from NC_056733.1 coordinate 900,743,915, forward strand.
ACCATATTGAGATGAGGTAAGGCAAATGGAAGTTTGCTTCTGAACAAAGTGAAAAACACTGCTTTCCCAACACTGAACCTCATGAAAGACCAGAGTGGCTGATGCCTTACTTGAGAGTGATGCCATAGTCTGACTCAAAAGTTTCCATGAGAGAAATAAAAAGCAAATCAGCCCACCTTCTCATGATCGCATTTCTCATTGAACATACAGTCATTCAGTAATTAATGATCAACAACATCAGAAGCTACTGTAGGTTTGACAAAGACAGCACTCGTATCAATAGTCTCTCAGGATGAGGTCAGGTAGCATCCAAACTGCAGTTGTGGGACAAATATATTGCCTAAATCTCTCTTGCTTGTCACCTAATACTTGGTCCTTGTTAAAGTGGTTTTGCACATGAGATGCTGCAAATGTTTTAAGCTGCTTGTCTGGGAAGGCATGGATTAGGTTCGTACTGTGAAATACCAGCAGGAGTATGAACCTAGGGAAAAGCGTACCAGTCGTTTCCTTAGTTCCCTTATGTTCTGTAGGGAACAATCTATTAAATAAACATTATGTATGTGTGTGAGATGATGGCTGAAATAGCAAAAACAAACTATAAAAAAATGATGAAGAAAAATAAAAATGATGAATGAAAGTAATCAGGACCTAGTTCCCTGAGAATGAGTAATTCCTCCAGAAGACTGACACTTCATGTTTAGTGAAATGACAGAAACGAAATAAGGAGTTACAACACTTGCTTCCTCTATGACTGATTGGCACATGGTTGCTTTAAAGCAGCTCTTAAATTACAACTAATTAGTTGAGAATGTAACTACCCTAAAAACAGTCACACTGATTAAAAAAATAAGTTTTTGCAGAGAAGTCAGCAACACCCCAGACTCCGAATCTGCTTTACTCACACATTGTGCATATGTATGCTTACATGTGTGTATATATATATATATATATATATATATATATATATATATATATATATATAAACTCTATGGCTTCAGAAGTGTAATAGAAGCTCCCCAGTGCAGACTATTGGTGTCTTTATAAGCAAGGATCCCACAGCACCTGTCTTACAACAATATGATACAGCATAGTATTTTGTTTTGTGCATGATATTCCCAAACAATATTAAAAGAACCATCATAGGTTCATAGGTTCATAGGTAGGTACTAGGCTATTGGACCTAGGGCCTATATAGGCCTAGCCAAAAAGGTACCCTGGCTTTCGCCACCCAAGAAAATTATTTTCCTGTGCCCCTGTCAAGCAGAGCCACAGAAGTGATCCCTGGGGTGAATTTCCTATTTCCCATCCAATCATCAAGATTTTCTTGAAGAGTACTAATGAGGAGCTCTGTTTGATATAGATAGGTAGTCTGTTCAAGAGTATGGGAAGTCTCTGAGACAGGAATCTATCCCTCCAGCATGTTCTGTTTATTGTGGTGACAAGGTTTAGGTCCCTAGAGCATGTATCTTAGAGGGTTTGGGATTTCTTTAAGTGGAGCATGTCTAACAGCTCTGGGTTTGACATAGCTTTGTATGTTAGGCAGAGATCGCCTCTGAGTAGGCGATATGCGATGGAGTAAAGCTGGAGTTTTTTGAGACGGTCTGTGTAGGACATCTGTTTGAGGCCAGTAATCCTCTTTGTGAGGTATTTCTGCGGCCTTTCCAGTTGTTGTAGATTTCTTGTGAGGTACATACCAAAAGGGGCATTGTACTCCATAATGGGTCTAATGAGTGATGAGTAGAGGGGAACAATGACCTCTTTTTTTCTGGATGGTAAACCTTTTGTGATGAGATGTGCCACATAGAAGGATTTCCTGACCACTGTGGCGATGTGATTATCAAAGGAGAGACTACTGTCCACCTGTGTCCCAAGGCCTTTGATCACACTTTCGGTGTTAAGTAGACTACCATGTGGTAGTTCATAGTTACAGAGTTTTTACCAAAAGGGATGGCAATGCACTTTTTGGCATTGTGCTTGAGGCCATGGCTTTGACACCTGTCTCAGTGAGGCCCTTATGCAGGATGTCCACATCGTTAGGAATTTTGATTATGGCTCCTAGTTTGCAGTCATCTGCAAACTTAGTTAACCAAAGACCTTCTATGTTAGCCTATACTTCAGAGAAGTAGATGCCAAACAGGAGAGGACCCAGAACTGAACCCTGTGGTACTCCACTTGTCACTGGTCTGAAGTCGGATTTGGAGTCTGCTACTTTCACAGTGTGGGTTCTGTCAGTGAGCCAGTTGGCAACCCATCTTGTAACATAGGGATTTATACCTAATTTAGTGAGTTTATCTATAATTCCAGAGTGCAGGATGGTGCCGAAAGCCTTGGTGAGATCTAGATAGGCTGTGTGAACCACCTTACCCTCATCTACAGCTTTGGTGACTGCTTCAAAGAAGTCTATCAGGTTTAGGAGACATGATCTGCCTTTTACAAACCCAAACTGGGTGGGGTCCAGAGTTTGGAGATTACCACTGTCTTTGTTTATAAGTTTCATGATGATACATTCCATGGCCTTGCAGACCAGGGTCATCAGGCTAATGAGGCAGTAGTTCCTGGGGTCCATGGTGGATGCCCCTTTGTGGGATAACTGTTGCTGTGTGCCATTCAGTAGGCACAAAGTCTGAGATGAGGCTATGATTGAACATGGTACTTAGGTGGGGTGCCAGTTCATTCTGTAGTTCATGTAGAACGCAGCCTGGGATGTTGTCAGGTCCCATGGATGCTGTGTTCTTGGCTTTGGATAGGGTGGTTTTTACCTGTACAGTCTTAATTACAGGAACTTTGCATTCTTCCGGTATAGAGATGTGCCCTTTAGGGGGTGGGGGTGGGGGGGGGTAAAGTTAGCACTGAACCTATCTGCCAGGATGTTGGCAATATCAGTTGGTTCTGTATATTTAGTGCCATTATGCTGTAACTCAGAGCAGATCTGTGTGTTGCCATTGAGATTCTTGACATGGTTATAGAATGCTTTGTGGTTGTCTTTAGAAACAGTGGCAATTTTGTTTTTGTTGCTATCTTTGGAGGATTTTATGAGGGATCTCAACTTTTTACTGAGGCTGACCAGGGAGTTCCTCCAATCATGGGATTTTACTCTTTTTTGCAGCAGTTTCTTTCTTCTGTTGCAGAGTTTGTTTATGGCAGGGGACCACCAGATTGGCTTTCTTTTTTTGGAGGATATTATCTTGGTTCTGTTGGGAATAGCACGATCCATGCACTTGTGTAAGTGCTTATAGGTTCATAGGTTCATAGGTTGGTACTAGGCTATCAGCCCTAGGGCCTATACAAGCCTAGCCCTAACAATTCCCTGGCAATTTCTTCTCACACTATTTACTTCCCTGGACCCCTATCTAGCAGGGTGACGTATGTGATCTCTGGGGTGAATTTCCTTTCTCCCATCCAATCATCAAGGTTCCTTTTAAAGAGGGCAAAAAGAGGCACTCTGCTTGACATGTATGGGCAGTCTATTCCAGAGTCTGGGGAGTCTCTGGGTCAGGAACCTATCCCTCCAGCATGTTTTGTTTACTGTGATGACAAGGTTTAGATCCCTGGAGCATGTGGCTCTGAGGGACTGTGATTTCTTTAAGTGTAGCTTGTCCAACAGCTCTGGGTTTGACATGGCCTTGTATGTTAAGCAGAGATCGCCTCAGAGTAGACGATATGCAACAGAGTATAGCTTAAAGTGCGTTTGTGTAGGATTCAGCAGTCGTATCTCTATTGTCCGTCTGCATGGGTGTCGTGAAGTTTGCCACTTCTGTCTTAAGAAGTGTGAAATTGGCTTTGGATAATTTTTTTACGGTGGTTTCCCTAATGGGGGGGGTGGGGGCTGGATGTGGATGTCAAAGGTGATTAGCTTGTGGTCGGATCTCATCAATGAGGAATTGACCTCTGGTGTGGAACACCGGTCGCCCATGTTGGTAATGACCAGGTCTAGGATATTGCTGCCACTGGTGGGAGTGTGGATAAGCTGATCCAAGGCATTGGAATTTATGAATTCCAGAAAACATTGAGCAAAAGAGTTGGTACATGAGTAGTTTTCCCAATTAATGGTGGAGTAGTTGAAATTGCCCATTATTAGGGTGTTAGGTTGTACCCTAATATTTTCCAGTGTATCAAGAAATGAGGAGTGGGAATCCTGGGGCATGGTGGGGGATCTGTAGCAAGCTACAATTTGGATTGCGGTCTTGCCCAGAATTAGTTGCACTTGGATAATCTCGGATGCATTATGCTGAGCAACTAGCCTGGAGGTGTGGATATCCTTGATGAATATGGACACGCCTCCACCTGTAGTGTTTCTGTCCAGGTTAGGTGGCCGAAAGGTGTGGTATGAATTATAGCCTGGTAATGCAGGGGTGCTCTCAGGAGCCTTGAACCAGGTCTCTGCCACTGCACAGATGTCGATGTTCTCCATTTTAAGGAGTGCCTCAAGTGAGTGCATTTTGAGGTTTAGACTTCTAGCATTGAGTAGCATTATTCTCAGATTTTGCTTGCTTGTACCTGTTACGGTGGTGAATTTGTCATTTAAACCTTGCCTAAAAAAGGCACTATAGGGGTAGCAAGAGCCTTAGCCAGTATCTGGAATCCCAAGGGCGACAGGTGCAGGCCATCCCTGGCAAAGCATCGTGGTCTGTCCATCATGTCATCCCAGGCAGACAGATACTGGATCCCCTTAGAATGACACCAGAAGCTTAGCCAATTGCTGAAGTCTATCATTTTGTCCTTGTACTGTGGTATCATTCTAGGTTATGGTAGGATGCTACTCAGGGCTAGTACTGCATTCTTTGTTTTGTTTTAGCAAATAAACAGTGTTTTGTTCAGGGTTCGTTCGTTTGTGTTTTCAGATGGTACACAGTGCTTAGTCTGCTCTTTGCTTTATTTTTTAGCTGGTGTTCAGTGTTTAGTACTGTTTTCTTTTTTGTTCATTGCTTTGTGTTTCGAGCTAAAACACAGGGCAGGATTCACGAAGCCTCCGTGTAAGAGATACAAGGCTTACATGGAGGCTGCAGTTAAACGGTGTGGCATCAGCATGTCATGCATATGCATGAGGGCATGCTGAATCACACCTAAGGCTAACACGGTCTGTGGAAGACAGTAGGGGGCGTGTCCGTAGACAGAGCCCTGCAAGCGGACACGCCCCCAGAAGAGTAAAAGTGCCCAAAGTAAACCCCCACGACAGAGTACATGGAAATGTGAATAAACACAACACAACACATGCCCCCACAGACTATGAACATAAAATCATATAAATGAACATGTTATATATTTTTTTAACTGTAAAGATGTTTGCCCGTGAGTGCGCTTGTTTGCGCGGGCGTGCCCGTAGCTCAGCCACAGTTAGCAGTAAGTGGAAAAGCATATAAGAACTAACTATGCAAAGTAAGCCAAAAAGCAATAGCGTAGCGGTAGAGACGTCGGCTGAATAACAGGCAGTCATGGTTCGAGCCCCCACAACCTCAATTTTTTTTTAGTGAAATAAGCACGAAACAAGTCCCTGACATATATGTATACATATAAAATTATATTTTGTATAAAATGTAATGAAATAGGCCAGTTATTGTGAAGAAATGTGAGATAACAAAATAATAACAAATGCCATATGTGCCCATAGCTGAGCTATAGTTTAACAAGTTGAGTGCATCTGCCCATAGGTGAGCAGTGGTTTAACAGGTGCAAAATGAGTGCCCGTAGGTGAGCCATGGTTTAACATGCTGAAACTGTGTGCCCCTAGCTGAGCTGAGTGTAATATGCGTGCTGACAGCCAAATGAGGTGTAAACCAGCGTAACCCGTTTGCGTGGAGCTGCACACCGCGCCAACAAACTAACCGACGGGCAACGTTGAGCAAGCTGTAACAAAACTGCCTTTACACAGACACACCCCCTAGCCTGTCTAGACAGTCATAAAATGTAAAAAACAGTGGCCAGGTTCGAACCCGGGATACCATGCACCATAGTCAAGGTACTGAACCACTAAGCTATGACAGCTGTACTTAGAAATGCAGTAGTAGCAAATATATAGGAATGAATAGAAAGAGGAGCATGACAAAGCAGGTTTTGTGAAGCTGATACAATTCCAAAATGGCCAATCACAGATAAGTGCGGGAAAAACGGCAGATATACGCCCCATAGGCGGGAATACACAGCATAACCGATTGTAGAACTAACTTGCAGCCAGAATGTCAGGAGTAGGTGAGGGTAGTTGCTTCCAAGCAGAGAGGTGGGGCATTGAGGAGTCCAGATATATGGTCTGGCTCCTTGTCCACAATCATGAGGCCCAACTCATGCAGGGCCAGGTCCTGTGGGGAGCATATAGGGCTGAGGCATGGGACCGGTTGGCTCATGATCTCACCAGTGCCACAGGGATTCCAAGGACTGGTGAGCAGGTCCGTCACCACCATGCGGACCTGAAGAGACGTAAGCAGGACCAACTGAACCTTTGGATCCAGGAGGCCCGGCAAATGCCCAATGCCCCAATACTGAGTAAGTTACATTTAATTATGTATGTAAGAAATTAACCTAGCTGATATTATGGAGATGTGTATTCCAATATTACTTTATTTATATTACAGCTGCAGGTGTCCGTTCTGTGAACCGCAGAGCCTATGGTGATAGGCTGGTGCGGTTGCGCCACCAGGCAGGTCAGTAATCCTCTCCCTGTAACTGTAAAGAAATATAAAAGTATGACAGTTAGCAAAAGAGTGCAGTGTAGTCACTAAGTAATAAAATGTGCAAGTAACAGTGTAAGAGTGTTTGCAAGTATTGCTTGATTACAAAAGTGTGTTGCAGTCTGTAATCCAAACAGAAAAATGAAAATGTCTGAAATAAAGTCTGAAATAAAGATGCCTACCTGTAATATAATAGTACACAACCTGCAACAGGCTGAAAAGTACAGCTGCAGAAGATGAGCAAATCACATGTGTGAAATATATCCCTGTTGAAATACTGAAACATGACAGAAGTGAGACTGTTGGAAAGGATTGTAATAACTACAGGTAAAACATGTCAATAAAGCCTAGAAGTAAGTACCATCCTGAATTGTAAAATTAAAACAAGTGAGAGAGTGTGAGAAAGAGTTATGAATCCACAAATAAAGTAGTAATAACCCCTGAATGAAGTATACTGCAGTCAGTACAGAATGAAATGAATGTGACAAGCAGAACCAAACTGCGAAATGTGATCAAAATGTTGCTGCAGCTGGAATGTGTATCCCAAAATCTGGATATGTTGCTCTCAGTCTGCAATATGCAGATAGTATGATTGTCTGAAATACCAAACATCCACAGTTGTCTATAGCTATATAAAGCAAATGTAGCAGGATGATGTAGCTGAACAAAGCCAGATATGAACGTGTATGAATAACAATAAAATGTATATTGATGTAGCAGTAACAGTCCTATCACCAACTTGAAGTAGTTATCACATAGGAAACTGTAGGTAGAACAGTAGTGTGCATATATCTGCAGCTATTAGAAATGTACAGCATATGTATTGGTATTTGAAGGTGTTAATTATATTTTCTTCACCCTACCCTATAACCACATATAATCCATTCCACGTGAAATTGGTATGTGCAATCACAATTAACACCCCTGGACATTTGTCCTGTTGGGTCATACATATTTGCATGTACGTTGATGCATCTGCCCTATTCATACATCTAAACCTGATGGCCTGTTGCCATCAATCAACCCTGCATGTTGTTGAACTGTGTATTGCTGTTCAAATTATGCATGTGTTATGCTCGCTGTTCAGTGGTGTGAATATCTGGGTGTTTGGTTAATGGGAATACTAATGCATGCTGTTACAACTAATTGCGAATGGTATTGTATGTTACTAACCCAAACTGTCATGACATAATGCAAAACATAGGATGACAGGGAAGGCGGGTTCCAGCGGACCCACCTCTCCCACCTCAGCTGGCGAGTGCACCTGGCAGTAGTGCCCAGTCTGGACCCTCCTCCAGTGGCCCTGTGCCACCTGCGGGTGGAAGCACTGCAGGGGATGGGGCTCGTCCCCCCTCTGCAAGTGTGGCTGGAGGAGAACCACCACTCACCCTCCGTAGCGTCCGGACTGTGGTGTGTAGGGAGATCCAGGAATCTGTTCTTGGGCCCCTACGCCAGCTTGAGGCACAGATGGCACAACTTACGGGCATGCCTGTTGCCTGGCCTACACAGCCCCCAGCACAGCCCCGTCCTGGGCAGTGAAGGAACAGTGGCAACTGCCCATGGGTGGGGATATCAGTTCCACTGTTGCCATCTGTGGGCTCATGGGCTCTGGATATCCAAACATCCATCCCCGTCAATTGTGTAACCCCCACACGTGTCATACACCACCCCTGTATGCGTCTTGTTTGTCTTGTCTGTTGACCTACCCAACCTACCTCCCCAGCTATACTGACTTCCTTTACCTGACATACCACTCTCACCTGAAAAAAAAAAGGGCACTCTGTACCCACAAAAAAATTATGCCCCATACATAGCTGCCCATTCTGCACACATGTCTGCTGGACATGGAAACTATCAATTACAAATGGCTGTACAAGAAGTATTATTGTTGTCCTGACACCTCTCTCAGGGGTGGAAGGTTTCAAATGTCACACCAAATTACAAACATATGCACAGCTGTTGCTGATGAAGAAATGGGCAGCTATGGGCCTTACCTACATCCCTCCTGCAAAACCCAAGCTTGTTTCCCTACTGTCTTACCCTCTTTGTGACCCCTTTTTCACCACTTTCCTGTCTCCCCATTTTCATTTCTTTCAAAGAAAATAGCGCGGGTGTGCGCCAGAGTAAGCACTGTTAAGCTGTTGTAAGCGGTTGTGCGCGGAGCTGAACGCCAGTGCGCATGCAGGAGCTCTGCGCAAACCAGCGCTAACCCGGTTACAACTGCTTAAAAGTGCCTTAGTCACTCTGACTGACAGGTCCTGTAGTCAGTTCAAAAGCAAAATAAAATCCCACTGTCAGTCCTGAACCCAGGACCTTGGAAACAGTAGTCTGCATGACTTACCACTAAGCCATGACTGTTATATAAGAACATTGTGCTACAATAAATATATCATGTAATAGTAGGAATGAATGTAAAGGGAATATAGGATGTGTAGTACACAAAGCATGTCATGTATATTTACTGTCAAATCTAGTGGATTTCTATAATAGTAGTGTGTGAACAGAAACAGCCATGCTAGTTGGTAGCTAGTAGGTAATAATGTCAGTTATTATACATATATATATATATATATATATATATATATATATATATATATATATATAGTTGTAGGTGTCAGTGTACATACACACTTAGTACAGGAAACAGGAGAGATGAATGGAGAAATGTGAATCTACAACACAGCCTGAATCATGAGAGAGATACTAACCTTTACACTCACAGAACAGTGTCCACAGCATACCAGCATGGTCCCCGCCCTTACAATCTGAAAGGGCAACGCCTATCTCACATACCCTTTTATATCACTGTCCTGAAATCACAGTGAGAACTGCAATCAGTACACAACTGGCTGCATGCAATTAGCAAATGCTGGCTTACAATTGGTGCAGAGGCCATCACATGGACTTATGCAGATACCTACAAAAGCATCCTGTACTCCCACTCCACACATGCAATACTTTCATTGCACCGTCTGGAGGCAGAGAGAGAGAGAGAAAAAAAGAAAGAAAAAAGAAAATAAAAACACAAACAAAAACCACACGTAAGACAAACTAAGTTGAAGCTGTCATCAGTGTCAGTATCAAGCTGGGCTAGCAGCAGCAGGAAGCTATACTAACGGTAACGCAACCAGCTGCGACAAACACAGGTAATGTAAAGTAACAAGTTAATAGTCTACATACTGTGAACCCTCCATATGTGTTATTGGTCTGTATCTATATGTATGTCTATGTGATAAGTTGTGTGCACGTAGTTTTACCCAAAGGGGCTGACTATACATTACATGTCATTCAGTGTTAGGCCATGATTCTGGCACCAGTTGTCTGTTCCAGTGAGGCCTGTCTGTAGGATGTGTGTGTCAGCTGGTGTAATGACTATGGTGCTTAGTTTGCAGTCATCTGGGAACTTTGTCATCCACAACCCGCCCATGTTTGCTTTCACATCTGAGAAGTAAATGCCAAACAAGAGGGGTCCTAGGACAGAGCCCTGTGGGATACCACATGTAACTGGCTTTGAGTCTGACATGGCTCCCGCAATGTTGACCTTATGGATTCTGTTGTTCAACCAGTTTGCAACCCATCATGTGACATATGTATTAACATTTAAGCTGATGAGCTTGTCTATGATGCCTGAGTGGAGTACTGTGTTGAAGGCCTTAGGCAAGTCCAGGTAGGCTGCATGGACTGCTTTGCCCTCATCAATGGCTGTAGTGACTGTTTTGAAAAGGTCAACCAGGTTCAAAAGGCAGGATCAGCCCTTCACAAAGGCAAACTGGGTGGGATCAAGTGTCTGCAGGTACCCAATATCGCTGTATATGAGTCCCATAATGAATCTTTCCATAGCTTTGCAGACCAGGCTGGTTAAGCTTATGGGGCGGTAGTTCCCAGAGTCAGTAGAGGTGCCTCCTTTGTGGAGTGGGACCACTGTTGCTGTATGGCAGTGTTCAGGTACATATCCCGTAGTAAGGCCAAGGTTAAATATCAGTTTTATATGCGGTTGTATCTGCTCTTGGAGTTCACGTAGCACACATCCAGGGATACCATCAGGTCACATTGATGCTGTGTGTTCTGCTTTGCTGAGGGCGGCCCTCACCTGGACATCTGAGATGATAGGGAGGTTACATTCAGCTGTGATAAGTATTTCTAAGTTTAGGGGAGAGGGAGGGGGGATATTTGCACTGAACCTGTCTGCCAGAATGTTGCCAATATCTGTGGGTTCAGTGAATGTTAAGTAGGTATGTAATAACTCAGAGCATATCTGAGGCTTTTGGTCCATGTGTCTAACAAAACTGAAGAAGGCCTTGTGGTTATCTATAGTGTCCTTGGCCATTTCCCTCTCAGAGTTGGCCTTGAATGTTGTTATGAGAGAACTTAGCTTATTACTAGTGCCGACCACAGATGCCTTCCCTTTATGTGAATCTGCTCTGTCCTGCAGTAGCCTCCTTCTATCGTTATACAATTTGTCTTTGGCTGGGGTCCACCAGACAGGATGCTTAACCTTTGTGCATAGGGTCTGGGTTAGAACTGTGTGTGCATGTTCCATGCATTCTTTGGGATGTCCGTGGGAAGCATTTGCAAAGGAGTCAGCATTGTGGATTGTGGCTTCCACTGGCCCAGTGGGCTGCATGGATACCATGTCAGTCCTAACAAGTGAAAATCTGTCTATTCACATATATATCAAAGTAGTCTATTGTGCTGGTGGTGGTGGTGGGATATGTATATCCAGGCCGATTATTTTGTGTCCAGATCACACTAGTGGATGACGTTCCACATACAGTATCCTGTTATGAACCCCCAGAGTGAGGTGTTGCATTGGACCTGTCTCAGTGTGCTGACCGATGGGGCTTGGTACTATGTTGTATGGAATGTGGCAGGTATTGTTGCACAGGTGTTGGCTGAGCACTGATATCTGGCCATGTACATGTGTATCCATCAAAAGACACACACGTGCTACATATGGGAGTAGTAGTATATCACTACAGTTGAGTATCATGTATAGTATGTGTGCCATATTTTGCTGACATAGTTTGCTGATATCCTGTTTGTGTTCTCTTTCAGGGACATGGCACGTCAGCGAAATCCTGCCTACTCTGCTGCAGAAGATGAAGAGATACACCAGAGCCTGGTGCGGGATTATGACATACTGTTTTCCGCACAAGCCAGAATCAGCAGGAGAGGGCTGCACTGTGGCAAGACCTTGTCCATAGGGTAAATGACATTGGCACGCATAATAGGACATATGAGCAGGTACGACATCACTGCAGTGATTTAATCAGAAATGTCCATCAGCATGCATCGGATATCCACAGGCAACAGGTCGCCACAGGAGGTGGGGTGGCCACACATCCCCCCCCTCACAAGACTGGAGAGGCTACTCCTAAGTGTTGTGGCTCCAGCCCAGGAACATCAACAGCAACACACCTGCATTATGATGGAGGCTGGATCCACACAGCAACACGACATGGAGTGTGCAGGTAATATGCCATATGTACACTTGACTGTTCTGTACACTGTTAGTTTATGCATGTGTAAGGTGTGTCCTTGGTATGTAGCTGTCAACATAGTATGTAATTGTGCAGGTGTGATATTGCCAATATCAGCAGCTGACATGTGAAAGGCAACTGGTGTACTACTGAACTGTATCATACGCAGTATCAATGGCACAGTTGTGCCCACTGACATTAATCCCCTCATTTCTGCAGGTCCCTCCGGTGTTACAGCAAGGCAGCCCATCCATGCTGGTGAGTGTGTTTTAACAATACCTATAATAGTCCTGATAGTGGTAGTAATAATAGTGTAACTCAGTAGTGCTCTGTGTGTATACTGCGGGGTGTGCATGTGTGCATGTGTGCGTGTGTCCATGTGTGCACGTGTGCATGTGTGCATGTGTGCCTGTGTCCACGTGTGCATGTGTGCATGTGTCCAAGTGTGCATGTGTCTACGTGTGCATGTGTGCATATGTGCATGTGTCCATGTGTGCATGTGTGCATGTGTGCATGTGTCCATGTGTGCATGTGTGCATGTGTCCACGTGTGCATGTGTGCATGTGTGCATCACTGGTAACATTGTGTAGACATTGTAAACTGTGTTTCCTTGTCTTCCTCCCACAGGTTCTGGTGCTGCTCTGGCGTCTTGCAGCAGGGAACCTGAATCTGGTGCCACAGGTACTGATAATGATGATATCTGTGTAATGGCACAGGAAGGTGTGTCAGGGTCCGTCATTGGTCAGCCAATTGACAATACACAGCTGTCAACCCCATCATTGCGCAATCATCCTGCCAGTACATCCTATGTCACCAATGTCCCTAGGTGATGGGCAGGATACAGTGGGCATTGACCAGAGTAATGTGGTATCTGTGGCACATGCTTCCCCACACAGCAGCCATGGGCAGGGTCCTGAGATGGTACCACACAGACAGTTGCCCATGGGTTCTCGTGGGAGCATCTGTGGGTGTACTGCCTCTGGCAGACGTGCCCAAAGAGGTCTGTCAACCTCAGCTATATTTTGGGCTGTCATGCAGGCACAGTCACGTATGGAAAGGTACACCAGACAGGGTCTGAGGGAGCTGAGAGCATCTCGCACATCAATGACTGACAGTATGCGTGAAATCACGGATGCTATCCGTAATTTCACCGATGTCATAGACAGACTTTGTGGGGACATATTACAGCAGTTCCACAACCACATGTCCATGAGCCAGGGCAATGGTGGATAGTTGCGGCGTTGACGTGGCCGTATGCCAGCAACAGCAGCAGCTGGCAGTCGGCGTGGACGACAACAGGCCCGTGGATGCCCCCATAGTGCCAGCAGCAGCCCCAGCAATGCTGGGTCTGTGCTGTCATCAGACCGCCCCAGGAGACCACGTGCACATGGCTCTGGACAGTCCCAACAGGGACCTGTGTCCAGTCAACAAACTCCCGCTTCTGATGACAGTACCCAGTCTGGCTTAGTACCGGATACGGTCCATAACACCCCTGCCAGGCACAGGTACCGTGTCCGTGCCCACAGACACTGATCTGTATGACGTGCCAGGTGCAGTCTGTGGCTGTCCACAAACTCCAGTATATGGCAGCCATGAGGTGGAACTGTGTGCATGCATACACACATGCGAAATGTTAACACCTAGGGCTACCACATACATGCACACACTGCACCAACAGTTACCCACCCTGTACTGCTGTCCCTCACCAACACACATACACATACATGTCAATTGGTGGTATCAGTGGCAGACTCAGGCATACCTAATTCACACCCTGTGCATATGATGAAACTGTGCCACCTCCTGCAATCTCCAACATCAGTGCAGGGACAGGTTAACATGTTGCTGATGCACAGGGTGACTACATAGAAGTGTATTACTAGTATCATGTTGGTAACAGTACAGTGTGCTGATATGATTGTGTGTATATCCCAGCATGCCTGATGCAGTAACTGTATGACTGTCCTGAATTGTTATCTACACCCATAGTAAGTACCATAGTGTAACAGCTGCACATTATTGCATACCGATGGTAAGGATGTCAACAGATAGCCACATACATAGGTAGCACAGGGGAGAAGCTAATGCAAGTAGTGATATGCAATGATGGACATGTACACTAATGGTAGCATGTTGCCCACAATGACTATGCAATGTGGATGTTTGCGCATGTTGATATGTGTGCAGTACCAATTTAATTTAAATTAAATTAAATATTAAATAATATCAGTTCTACCATGGACATCTGAGCTGTGCATTCCTGGGTACATGTTGATAGTGCATGCATATTTGCACTGTTACCTACTGGAAGTGTTACCCCTTCTTTGTTGTACAATAGACTACTTCCAGCCCTGTTTACTGTAGCTTTGTTTGCATGCATGTTTGCTTGAGGTTCCCTGGAACACTGATTCCACCTGCAATGCAGATTTACAGAGCTTCTGTGGATTCCTAGTGACATCTGCATAGCGTACTATATGTATGTCAATTTTCCACCTGACAGAACGTCACTGTCTGTCCTGTTCGCATGTACGTTGCCTGTGACACATTGCATATGACTTACCTGGCATTTACCCACGTGTGCAGTCATATATGCCAGCGCTATGAAATCAATAGCAGTACACCCACACATACTTACCTTCAGTATGTTGTTCCCCATTGGCCCTATGTGTTGGTAATCACCATAGCAATCACACTACTATGGTAGCATGTGCAAAGGTAACCTGTGAATCACCTCTATGGTCCAGTTGTGGTTTATGTTAGTCATGTGGCAATGTCACAGCTGCCACATGTATGCAGTCAACCCTCTCCCATGGCCAGGAATGTACAACACATGTGTGAAATGCAACCACATAGCCAATCTGGGGACTGAGCACTCTGAACCCAGTACTGCCATACCCTGTCAGGTGGCATGACATACTACAGTGACTACAATACCAGTCTGACATAGACCCGCACTGACAGCAATCCGAACACACTGGGGCATACTTGGAGCCTCAGAATAGCATCCTGCCTGAGCATCACACACCTCTGCAGCTGGCACACAGGCATACGTTAAGTCAGAACAGAGCACATGCCACACATGGCACACACATCCCATGTGCCACACACTCACAGCCTGTAGGGCTACACAACACATCTGCTACAGATGTGTCAGGTACCTCTTTTGGCTGCTGCAGTGGGGTCCCGCTCAACAGGCTGTACATGGTGAAGGTCACAATGATATGCCCGTGGTGCACTATGGTCCACCACAAAACACATGTATACAGGTCAGTCAGAGGCATGGACACATATGACTCAGTCATTGTCCATGCCACTATGGATGACCTGAGACGTACCTCCCTGGACTACATGATAGGGAACATAGAAGGGCTCTCTCAGCATGTGGCACAGGCCAGTATGAGCCTGACCTTGGTTGCCATCATACCCTCACCAGGTATGCTACCACAATATGTAGGAAGGGTGTTCTATGTCTACATTCTGCTCAATCTCCAATGTCATTCATAGGGTATCCAATGGCTGTCAGCATGTGCTTACATGCTAGGGAAGCCACAATGATTTGTGAGGGGCAGCTTGCACGTGACACCCATGGGCCATTGTATATTGGTGAAGCCCCTTGATATACACATAGTGCCTTTTGCTGCAGGACACAGATTACATAGCCACCTCCGCGGGTATCACACAGGATAGGACACTAACAGTAATGCTACACAACACCAGCAGTGTACACCGCAAGATGCATGCACTGGACACTGTCCTCAGCACGGTAAACTGCAATATCTGTGCAGTAACAGATTCCTGATTCACGGCTAACAGGTGCAACCCATCACTGCCAGGTTATACCTCATACCATGCCTGTTGTCCCCTACTCATGTAACACACATGAACAGGGGGGTGGTATCTCAAGGCACCACAGATACACACACCTCCAGGTTGTTGGCACAGCACAAAGCATCAGGGCCTATCCATGAGCAGCTAACAGTGTGTTGGACTGCCTTCTGGTTCATAGCCTGGCACACAAAACCCTCCCATACACAGGAAACCCACCTGTCCTCCCTAACAACACTGGGAATATGACAGTCTCTAGATATGTCTTTATATGGCTGGACTGCATCCAGCCGAACATTGTGTGTGAGCATTACTGTAGCTACAACACACTAGCTGAAAGGTTCCCAGCATGTAGTCACTGAATTGCAGTGGAACAACATGTTACCACTCCCACAACAGGTGGGAACATGCAGCATCTGTTCATCGACTACATGTAGACTATATGGCCCAGACCAGATGTGTATCCCCCGCTGTTAGGATGATACCATATACAACTCATACTGTATATACACATACCGCATGCGGCCCCTGCACAGTAAGACACAGTCATAATGTTATGCATTGCAAATACCATTTATCCACTTGAGGCACGTGTCAGACATGGTAACTACTGAAGGTCACAGGTATATATGTGTATGTGTCATGCACATACATCATGTGTGCATTGCCATTGCTGGTTTAAGCAATGTCATGCATTGTTATGAACAACAACCCACACATGGTCATTTAGTGTGACACAACCACACGTGGCAGTTGTGGGTTTCCAAAACATACCTATCTGTGCTCTGACAGTGGTAATAGACCCAGTAGCAGAGCGCACTATTGGCATTACTGGGCAATTAGCCCTGTTTGGCTGTACGGATAGTGTGGTGACACCACCTGTGTTTACTGGGGGAATATGCAGCATCTGGTGTATTGTAGTAGTTGCCAAAAGGAACTATTCTCTCACACTTGCAATTACACACATCCTACTACCCCCCCAACTTGCCATTTGCAGGATTCATACCCCTGCCCAACTATGTTATGACATGTGAGAGAGAGATGCATTAGCGAAGCGCACTATTCGGATTACTAGGAGGTTCCTCTTCTCCGGCTGTACTTATAGGGTGCTGACATCATCAGTGTTTGGAAAGGGTAATGTGCATCATGTAGTGTGTTTTCCTGATTGCCAAAAAGGACATGCCTTTCATATAGAATTGTACACACACAAACCCCCCTCATCCAAACACACACACTTGCCATTGGCAGGATTCAAACCCCTACCTAACTATGTTATGACACTTGAGAGAAACGCATTAGCAGAGTGCGCTATTTGGATTATTGGGAGTGTTCCCTTCACCAGCTGTACTTATAGGGTGCTGACATCATCAGTGTTTGGAAAGGGTAATGTTCATCATGTAGGGTGTTCTCCTAATTGCCAAAATGCACATATCTTTCATACAGACTTGCCAGCACGCACACTCCCCTCATCCACACACTTGCTATTTGCAGGATTCAAATCCCTACCTAGCTAGGTTATGACACTTGAGAGAGGCACATTAGCAGAGCGTGCTATTCGCATTACTGGGAGGTTTATCTTCTCCTGCTGTACTTATAGGGTGCTGACATCATCAGTGTTTAGAAAGGGGAATGTGCATCCTGTAGTCTGTTCTCCTAGTTGCCAAAAGGTACATTTCTTTCATACAGACTTGCACACACACTGAGCATTTGCAGGATTCAAACCCCTACCTAACTTATGACACTCGAGACAGACACATTAGCAGAGCGCGCTATTCGCATTACTGGGAGGTTACCCTTCTCCTGCTGTACTTATAGGGTGCTGACATCATCAGTGTTTAGAAAGGGGAATGTGCATCCTGTAGAGTGTTTTCCCAGTTGCCAAAAGGGACATTTTCTTCACCCAGACTTGCACACACACTAACACCCCTCCACACACACTGGGCATTTGCAGGATTCAAACCCCTACTTAACTATGTTATGACACTCGAGACGGATGCATTAGCAGAGCGCGCTATTTGCATTACTGGGAGGTTACCCTTCTCCTGCTGTACTTATAGGGTGCTGACATCATCACTGTTTAGAAAGGGGAATGTGCATCCTGTAGAGTGTTTTCCCAGTTGCCAAAAGGGACATTTCCCTCACACACACAACAACCCCGCTCACCCACACACACACACACACACACACATACTGAGCATTTGCATGGTTCAAACTCCTACCTAACTATATTATGACACTTGAGGGAGACGCATTAGCAGAGCACGCTATCCGAATTACTGGGCATTTGTTCTGCACCTGCAGTATTTATAGGGTGCTGACATCTTTATTTCTACAGAGGTATGTACATCTAGTACTACCTGTCAGGTGGGGGATAGCATATATATGCATTTGCAGCCACCTACTTCAGGGTCAGATATGCACATCGCACTGGCAGGTTATGTTCTATACCATGCTTCATGACCACAGGACCTGTAACACACAACACAACCAGTCCAGAACACCCCTCCCACATCCAGGACACACACTTTGCTTCCCTGGGAACAGTGCCGGGATATGCAGGTGCTCACATACATCATTCCAGTTGTTAACTTCAGGTGCAGGCATATTGTGTGTGGTAACTACTCAGGCCTCTACAACATTACCCTACAGCCACTACAATTTGTGGGTCCATGTGCTATGGCAGAACCACTCACCACAGCCACATGGGGGAATACATATTGCCCCTGTCAATCTGCAACATGGGTACTCACTGTTCCACAACAGAGGTAGACCACCATTGTTGATATCTGACCATACCCACCTTTCCCTGGACATCCATATCCCATCCCCACCCCCAGGCAAGGTTGTCACTGCAAACAAACTGTATTTAGCACAAGCAGACTCTACACTTGTGAAGACTGGGGTGGAAGACTTCAAAGGACCCATGCTGGGGGACTATACTGGCCACTCTGCATAATCCTTGACAATTGCATTCTATGAGCATGTGTAAGGTTTGCATTGATCATGCTATCCCACATATACCCATGACTGCTCCACAACAGGACACCTGTCAGGTGTACACCAGCCATATATGAGCTGTCCAACAGACAGAGTGAGCTAATACATTGCAGAGCTGTAGCCCACAGAGGGAGGACATCTCTGAACAGTACCGGCACGACACTTCAATCCCACATAATCATCACAACACAGTGTTGACAGTGAAATTGTCCAGACAATGCAGATAGGGCTCCCCTCAGTCTGTTATTGACGCCAACTTACTGTTAGACGTCCTCAGCAACCCTCTTCCAGCACACACCAACAACATGGATGTGGCTTAGCACATTCAAACCCTGGGATCTCCACTGTGTCCCTGCTTGACAGAGGCACAGCACACTAGCCTCACACGATGCCTTATGTGACCTACTTTACAGTGGCACAGTAGCCTACTGTACTGGGGATGCAGATGCCAAGCACACTCTGGCTAAGCTGTCATTCCCTAGGGCAAACAGCCTAGTATTGACCTCTATACCCATATGTTTAATTGTCAGATGCACATTATTTGTTGCTGATAGACTGTTTGCAGGTCTTTATTGCCATAGCATTCCGTGTTTCCATGAACAACTTGTGTATCTGTGGAAGATGTTTGAATATGAGGGGGATCCACTATATCACTTATGTCTCTGTAGTCATTTAACTGTGTGCACTGGGCAGATTGCTGTGATGTGGTTGGTTCCTGGAATGACACATACAAATACCAGATATGTGTGGCCAACTGCTAAACGGGGATATGGCCTAAGTGTGTGAGCATGCCCAGTTCAGCCTTTCCATGGCATGTTGTCTGACATATGTCTCATTTATCAAAGTGTGCGAGCATGCCCAGTGTGAGCTTTCCATATGTTGAACTCTGCGGTCCACCACATATTTGGATGAGTGTGAACTTCAACAATATCTCACGTTTATGGTTGTGTGTTGGGTGTCATGTTGTGTACTTACTGGCCAACTGCTTCATGTCTGAACACAACAGGGATTATACTGTGCCTGCAGGGTTTGCATGGGATACTTTGCATACAGTTTTCAACATCCTTTCATACTGACCTAACACTGTAGTACCATATAGTGTACTGGTTCAGTACTTTCACTGTGATGGACAGTATCCTGGGCTTTAGTCCTATCACTGCTTTAAATCTTCATAGTGAGCAAAATAGACTGTTTAGGGGCCAGTTGTGCACATATGACCATGTTGCATTATGTTCAGATATGGACTACCTAAACCAGGCTTGTCCAACATTGGTAGTGTATTCCCCAACATAGGTGGACATTGGCAAACACTAGCGATGTGCCCTAGGCCATTTCTAACGCTAGTCAGAGAGTGTGTTTGTCCTTCGACACACATTGTAACTGGAGTTTGCCATGACATATGTCATGGTTAGTATACTGTGCCTCCGTCTACCTGTGACATAACAGTGATACCCAGGGTAAACCTACCATCTCCCATCCACTCATCAAGATTCCTCTTGAGGAGTGTCGATGGGTGACTCTCTGGCTAACCTGTACTGGGAGTTTACTCGAGAGTGGGGGTGGCTTCTGTGTTATGGATCATTCAGTACAGCTTGTCCTATGTATGTCAGTGCTGGGGTTCAGGTCTCTCATGTGCATAGCTCACTGCCATTCAGATTGTACAAGGTGCAGCATGTTCATTGATTCCAGCTTGGACATGGCTTTCTACATCAGGCACAGCTTGCATCTGGGTGGGCAGTATGGCAGTGTGTGGAGCTGCAGTTTGTTTAATCAGGCAACACATGGCATCTGTTCAAGCTCTTTGCTACTCCTGGTAAGGTACTGTTGGGGACTTTACAGTTGATGGAGGTGTCTGCTGAGGTACATCCCACAAGGGCTATTGTAGTCAATTGTAACGCTGATGAAGGATGACTGCAGAGCCACAATGACCTCCCCTTATCTAGATCTGACAACCTTCATGATTAGGTGGGTATAGGGTATGTTTCTGTGAACACTACAGCCACATGTTTGTCCAATGCAGGATATCTATCACCTTGTGTCCCCAGGTCTCTCATTACATGTTAGGTACGTAATGGGTTAACACCTGTGTGGTAACTGGTGGGCACTTACTGTATATCCACGGGGGTTGACTATACACTTTTCTGCAATTAGCTTGCTGACATGGCTATGGCACCAGTTGTCTGTTTCTATGTGGCCCTTTTGTGGGATGCTTGTGTCAGCTGGGGGTCAGATATGGTGGGCAGTTTGTAGTCCTCTGCATACATGTTCAGTCACAGTCCTTCCATGTTGGCCTGTACCTATGGGACATATATCTGAAAACGAGGGAGGTCCCAGGACCAAGCCTTGTGAGATGCCACTTATATCTGGTTTGTAGTCTGACATGGCTGCAGCATGTCTGACCATGTCAGTTCTGTCCTTGGTCTGGTTTGCAACCCCTCTACTGACATAGGGGTTTATATTTAAGCTGGTGAACATATCTATACTGAACACGTAGGGTATTGTATGGAAGCATTTGCAAGGTCCAGCTACGCTGTGTGGACCACATTGCCCTCATCAATGACCTTAATGACTGTTTCAAATGGGTCAAACATGTTTAGGGGCAGGATCTGCACTTAAGACAGCCACACTGGGTAGGGTCCGGTGTCAATAGGTCCCCGATATCTTTATGTCTGCGATACATGCTGATCCTTTCCATAGCTGTGCAGACCAAGCTTGTCAGGATTCTGGGGTGGTAGTTTGCAGTATCCATTCAGGCAATACCTTTGTTGAGAAGGACCACTGTTGTTGTACACTGCTCTTTGGGTACATATCCTGTGGTAAGGCTGACATTGAGCAGTAGTGTGATTTGGCATTCCATTCTTCTTGGAGTCCATGTTGGACTCAGCCCAGGACACCATCTCATACCATTTCTGCTGTGTGTTTTGCTTTGTAGATGCTGGCTGTTACCTCAGCATCTGCAATGTCAGGGGGCCAGCAGTCTGCTGGGATAGATATTTTGCATTCCTGGGGGGGGGGGGGGGTTGCACTGCACCTGTCAGGTTGTATGTTGGCAATATGTGTTGGTGTTTGGTATGTTGTTTGTAATATTTGTGTGATTCAGAGCATATCTGTGAATTCCCAACATGGTTCCTACCATCAGTTGAGTAAGCCTTGGGATTATCCTTAGTGTCCTGTACAATTTGTATCTTCATAGATTCATAGGTTCATACTAGGCTATCCACACTAGGGCATTTGTAAGCCTAGCCAGAGTGTGTGTGTCTTTTGCCACCCCTTGCTATGTGAATATTATGGCCATTTATGATTTACTTTACTGTGCCTCTGTCTGGACGTGACACAGTGAAGACCCCCAGTGTACATGTACGATCATCCATCCACTTGGCAATATTCCTGTTGAGGAGTGTCAGTGAGGGGCTCTGCCTAACATGGAGTGGGATCCTGTTCCAGGGTGTGGGGAGCCTCTGGGTTATGTATATGTCCCTCCAGCACATCCTATTTCATTATGTGTTGAGGTTGACATCTGTCACTCTCACAGCTCCAATGGCTTTGATTTTTCTGGGGTGGAGCATGTCCATTACTCCTGTGTTGGACATGGCCTTGTACAACAGACATACAATGCCTCTGTGTAGGCAGTATGTGACTGCATTCAGCTGGGGTGTCTACAGCCAGGCAGCATATGACATATATTTGAGACCTTTTATCCTCTTGGTGAGGTACCTTTGAGGTCTTTCTAACCGCTGCAGGTGTCAGGTAAGGTACATCCCAAATGAGGCATTGTACTAGATTATGGGTCTGATAAGAGAACAGTACAGGGGCACAATGAGCTCTGTTGACGTAGATGTGAATCCTTTCATGATACGGTGTCCAATATAGACAGTCTTCCTAGCCATATTGGCAATGTGAGTGTCACATAACAGGTTACTGTCCACTTGTGTCCCTAGGTCCCTGATTACTCCTTGCATGCATAATGGTTTACCACCTATGTGGTAATTTGTGAGTACCTTGTTTGGTATTTGGTGGGAAATTCATACTGTCCAGTGTCTTCAGGACGTCTGGGTGGGGTTCCTGTGTGTGAGAGTGTGGTCTGTAGCATGCTACAGACTGTACAGCAGTTTTGACTACAGTTAGGTGCACATGGGTGGTCTTCGATGCTTCGTGCATTGTCAGTTACCTGGATGTATGGGTGTCTGTGCTGCATATGGATACTCCCCCTCCTTTTATGTTTTGGTCCAGGTTTTGGGGCCATAACGCATGATATGAGGTATAACCTGGTAGTGCTGGTGTGCTGTCAGTAGGCTTGCAGCAGGTTTCTGTCACTGCACAGACATCAATGTTCTCCATACTGGGGAGGGCCTCAGGAGCATGCATATTGCGGTTTATACATCTGGCATTGGTCAGCATTACCCTTATGTTTCTTACCACTTATGTTTTCTAGGGTGGTGGGTTAGTCTTTTCAGCCTTGCCTACGTACGGCTCTATGGAGGTGGCAAAAGCCTTATCCAATATCCAGACGCCCAGGGTAACAGGTGCAAGCCATCCCTGGAACAGCAGCATGGCTTGTCATGCATGACATCTCAAGCAGACAGACATTAGATCCTCTTGGACTGACAGCTGTAATTGTGCCACCTGTTAAAGCTGATCATTCTGTGTTTGTACTGTGGCATCATTCTTGGTGAGGGTAGGATGCTGCAAACGGCCAGTGTCATACTGGCCTGGAGTACATACTCAGAGAGCTCATCCATGTCTCTTTTCATGTAGTCCAGGGAGGTACATCTCAGGTCATTCACACCAGCATGGACAATGACTGCATCATATTTCTACTTGCTTTGGGGTGACCTGCGTACTTGTGTTATGTGGCGTATTGTAGCAGCCTACAGGCAGCTTACTGTACCCTTTCCCTTGTTCAGTCTGGTGAGTGGGACAGCAGTGTGTCTGCCTATAGAGTCACCTATTACAACTGTATCAGACATGTTGTTTCTCCTTCTGGCCTGTGACTGTTTGGCACACCAGCTTTGTGTACTATGTGTTGCATGTGCTATGTTTGGAGGTTGTGGTTGCTTGGGGGGTCTGCTTTGGAGGCCTCTGTTGGTGTGGTGTGTTGTAATTAGGGCCTCTGGTAATGTTTTTCTGTGTTTATGTGTTTGGTTTACAGTTGTGATAGGTCTATGTGGGACTGAGTTTGTGGTGTGTGTGGTTACCTTCTCCTCCTGACTAGTTTTGACAGTACTGAGTTGGGGGAGCTCAGCCTCCGGTTTGGATAAATGGTTGCATCTCTCACATATATTTGTATTTATTGGGGGCAGTTGAGGGTTGTCTGTGTACTTGGGGCAGGTGTAACATTGCCTCAGGATTCACAGATTCTACTTGTTGTAGCTGGCCTTAGTGGATTGTATGTGTGGACATATTTTATTGCCATACTACTGATCAGTGATTACTTCCCTTTTTATGTTTGCTCTATCATGAAGTAGCTTCCTCATTCTCTTGCATGGTTTGGTAATGGCTGGAGTCCAGCATGCCAGATGCCTGCATGTATGACATTGTGTCTTGTTGTTATTTGTGATTGCATAATCCAAGCATTCCTGGCTGTGTTCATGGAATGCTTGTATAACAGGTTCTGCGGTGTGTCCCATATTTTGCACCTGCACAGGGCCTTTAATGGATTCCACATCAGTTTGGAGGGGTGCAACTTATGCTTTACACATGTTTTTCACTGTGGTTTTCTGGCCAGGGACTGTGGTCAGGATGTGTATATCCGGTGTGATTACTCTATGGTCTGGGCTTACCAGTGAGGGATACACTTCTCATCTTGCCATCCAGTACCCATGTTGCTGATTATCACATCCAGTATGCTTACCCCTCTTGTGGGAGTGGTGCGTTGTTCCTGGGCATTTTGGTTTATGGATTCTAGGAACTTTTCTCCTACAGTGTTGGTGCTAGTATAATTCTCCCAGTCTATGTCTGGGTATTTTCAGTCACACAATATAATGTGGTTTGGAGAGCTTGATATATTCATGTATTCCAACATAGGCCAGGTGCAGTTCCTGGTGTTGTGATGGTAGTCTGTAGCAGGCTATATACTGGGAAGCGGTTTTAGCCACTGTTACTTGACCATGGCTAGTCCATGCTGCTTCTTGTTGTGGTACCAACATGGGGGTGTGGTTATCCTTGACAATTATTGCTAGTCACCCTCCTTTTGTAGTTGTTCCATGTTTTGAGGCTGTACAGCACAGTATGAGGTGTAACCTGGTAGTGTTAGGGCAGGGGTGTAGCCAGAAATCTGCATTTTGTACCCATACTTTGTGTTGTTGCCCCCACTACTCACCTATCATTTTATAAATGTACTGGTCCCTCAAAATGCTACCCTCAAGACATACAGGAAGAGGACACATAATTTTCAACTGTTACAATTTATACTCATACAAAGCTATTTTTACAGGTGTATTCCTTTGACACAACTATTTTCTGTGCACCTGTATACTGTAAATATTTGTTTACACAGTTCTGCACATTTTTTTACTTTTTGACTGCTGAAGTTTCCAAGAGATGCTCAGAAAAGAATGTACTCATTTGAGTACACTGAGTATGCCTAGCAACATCCTTGTGTTAGGGTGCTGTTGTGAGCCTTGACCCAGTTTTCTGTTACAGGACAGATATCAACATTCTCCATACTGGGTGCATTTACACTGCACGCATCTTGCTGTTTAGACTTCTGGCATTGGGTAGCATTACATCTAGGTTCTTATCCCTTGTGGTACCTATGGAGGTGGGTTTGTGTTTTGAGCCTTACCTATTCAGGGCATGCTGTGGGTACTGACAGCCTTTGCCAGTATCCATGAGGCCTGGACTGATAGGTGCACGCCACCTCTAGCAGGTGGTGCATCATGTCATGCTCAACATGTCATCCCAGGCTGGAACACATTGGCTCCCCTTTGACTAACTGCATTACTTCAGCCAATTATTGAAATTGATCATCCCATCGCCATATTGTGGCTTCATGCTTGGTGAGGGTGGATGTTAGTCAGGGTCCTCAAGTGTGCATATAGTACATGGTGTTACATTACTTAACACACGGCATTCATGCCTCAGGTGGTGCTGCAGGGCTGCCTCTGTCGGATGCACATATTACACTCCCTGTACATGTTTGAGAGCAGGTTATGTCATTTTAGGCATCCATGTTATTATATGAGTGAGTCAGAGAGGGGTATCATTCCCAGGGTTCCTACTGAGCCAGTGTATGTGCTCTGTGTTTTCTGGCACTTTCAGGTACATGGTGTTTAGTGCTGTGTTCGCGCTTTGGTGTTTTAGCAAGCTTAATACTTAGCAATGTGTTCTTTGGTGTCTTTAGCTGGCAGAGTGTTGTAATGTATTCTTTGCTGCTTTTTATCTGAAATATAACATTTAATGCTGTGTTATTTTGTGTTTCAGCTGATATACAATTCTCTGGAGTCTGTGTTTGTGTTCTTAGCTACCACTAAATGTGCTTAGTGTTGTGTTCATTGATGTTTTTAACTAGCACACAGAGTTTAGTTATATAAAGGGGCCTGGGATAATCTGGAGGTATGAAACTGAAGTGGATGGAATTTTTTTTCCATCAAAAACAGTGCACTTGAAGCAGCAGAGGATGTTTTTCTATATTACAGGGAGATCTTGATCAGTGTTATGAGTCATCATTTGTGGCAATCTTCTTGAATGTTCTTCATAAGGATTAGGATGATGATTGGCTGTGATACACATCAATCAGCATAGCTGCACCTCATACTTAGCCTCCTATTGGTGAAATACAGGGTTTGAAAATGTATTGCTAAGGACCACCAAGGCAAACAAGTGCATTGATTCTGCACCTGCACAAGTCACCTCAAAAAAGATCAGCATCACGTTAGGCTTTGGTCTATATTACCCTGCTTCCTTGATATGCAGCCATGGCAAACACTAACCTAGAGCATGTTCTTCTGGTTATGCCTGTCTTCTCCACTTTCCAAAAACCTTTTGTGGATTATATCACTCATACCAAGGCAACATCACTGAAAGCTCTGTGCAGAACAAAGTACCTACTTTAGATTCTTATCATTGTTTCTAACCAAAATAAAATCTATTAGATCCTCTAAGACTGTGTAAGATTCATATCAGTTTTGACACTATTACTTTTGTAAATTCAATTCAGTAACAGGTTACATTCCAGGACTTGCAGGTGCAAAGGACACAGTGCAAAAAAATGTACTCCAAATTATATTAACTTTGCAGTGTCATTTGAGTATTAGTTCTTTTTTTTGGCTACATATTGGTGTCAGATTTGTTGTGGTTACATGTTCCAGAATAGTGAGGCTAAATGTGCAAAAAGTGGGGACTTACCAGAGCTTCATCAGATGAGGTCCAATTGGTTAACACATTAGGCTGTGAACTGAAAGGTTGGTGGCTCAAGCTCACCCAGGAACGATGAATCTGATGAAGCTCTGACAAGGACAAAAGTGCTTATTTTTTATTTTACTTAATAAACTATGGTTAAAAAGCAGTTCTTTTTTATTTTTGATAAGAATGCAAAGTGAATTTTAACTGAGATCTTACATTACAATTTTTGACAACAATCTATTTTAGCCATTTGTATGCCGATATTCCTGTACAACTAATTTCCTTTTTTATACATACACACACACACACACACACACACATATATATATATATATATATATATGTATGTATATATATATATATATATATATATATATATATATATATATGCACACACACACACACACACACACACACACACACACACACACACACACACATTGTGGCATAATGTGGTAGTTCTAGCTAGATGAAAGAGTACAAGTGTGCCAAAAATATATAAAAAATTGTGTAAATAATGTCTGTAGCAATGATTCAGAGTTCATTGTAGAGTGCTGTTTCTTTAAAATGAGTAATATTGTGTTAACTTGTGCTTGTCACTTCAAGAACAGAAAGAAAACTGACTATATAGTAAGAGCAGGCTTGCTTAATGAGATATTTAATGCAATGTAAAAAGAAGGCTAAGAGAATCCCAGTCAGCGTTTGCCCTTTGTGGAAAGGAACTTGTCTAAATCAGCATCACTGGTTGACAGAAACAGTCACATTCAAGGAAGACCTTGAAGAACAAGCTGGAAATTGTTCCCACTAAAGGAATCCAGAGAGAGAGAGATACCAAGAGGCACTGCTTCCCAGTTACAAGAGAGAGTTAAAGGTACTTGCTGTCCATTTAACAGTTAACACTGTTTGCTTGGAAGAACCTGCTATATTTTTGTTTGTATATAATAAACTGCATTATTTTTTATAAAGACTGCTGGCCTCAACTGCTACAGTTTTTGCTCTCTCTCTCTCTTTCTCTCTAGAAATATGTGTGTGTGTGCGCGTATATATATATATATATATATATATATATATATATATATATATATATATATATATATATATATATATATATATATATATGTGTGTGTGTGTGTGTGTGTGTGTGTAGAGATTTGGCCAGGCATACTTGCGCGAAAGTGCTTTTCACTACATCTATCCCCTTACCTAACCCTGACTCTAACCCTCAAATACACACACCCACAAGCATACAAACACTCACACTCTCACACATACACACACACACACACACACACACACACACACACACACACACACACACACACACACACACACAAACATACAAACACTGTCATACACACACACACACACACACACACACACACACACACACACACACACACACACACACACACACACACACACACACACACACACACACACAAACATACACACACACACACACAAACACATATAAATAAACATGCACACACACACACACAAACACATATAAATAAACATGCACACACACACACACACACACACACACACACACACACACACACACACACACACACACACACACACACACAGTCACAAACATACATACAAAAATCTATCCCCCACCTGTCCCCAACCCTAACCCTGACTCACAAACACAATTGAATAGGAGACTGTAAATTCACCCCGGGGGTGGCACCTATGTCCCTCATGGACAGGAGCAGTCTGTGCTAATCATTGACATGCTCTGCAAATAATGACCATCTAACCAAGGTCAATTTGATAACATGGGTATAACATTGGCTAGGCTTATAAAGGCCCTAGGCCCATTAGCCTAGTAACCTCCTATGAACCTATGAACCTTAGAACTGAAGCATGAACTGCCCATGTTCCTTCACCTACCCCTGCAGTGTATCCCAGTGTCCCATTTATCCTCTTAAATAATCTTGCTACCTTCCTTTGTAACCTTTTGGCTTCAAGAATTGAGCACAGTACTACAGTCCTCCTGCTGAGGTCTTAGCAATACCTGGTGCTCCTGCTGAGGTCTGAACAATACCTGGTACTCCTGCTGGGGTCTTAACAATACCTGGCACTCCTGCTGACGTCTGAACAATACCTGGTACTCCTGCTGAGGTCTGAACAATACCTGGTACTCCTGTTGAGGTCTGAACAATACCTGATACACCTGCTGAGATCTGAACAATACCTGGTACTCCTGTTGAGGTCTGAACAATACCTGGTACTCCTGCTGAGGTCTGAACAATAGCTGGTACTCCTGCTGGGGTCTTAATAATACCTGGCACTCCTGCTGACGTCTGAACAATGCCTGGTACTCCTGCTGAGGTCTTAACAATACCTGGTACTCCTGTTGAGGTCTGAACAATACCTGATACACCTGCTGAGATCTGAACAATACCTGGTACTCCTGTTGAGGTCTGAACAATACCTGGTACTCCTGCTGAGGTCTGAACAATAGCTGGTACTCCTGCTGGGGTCTTAACAATACCTGGCACTCCTGCTGACATCTGAACAATACCTGGTACTCCTGCTGAGGTCTTAACAATACCTGGTACTCCTGCTGAGGTCCGAACAAAACCTGGTACTCCTGCTTGAGGTCTTAACAATAAAGCAAAGACAGGAACGGTGGCAAATATGCAGTCAATCAAGAAAAAATTATTTTAAGTGCTTTTTGTCAGCCCCAACAACTGACTTCCTCAGAAACAATTACAATCAGTAAAAAGTTCATTATATAT
The DNA here is from genome assembly GCF_019279795.1 of Protopterus annectens. Classification (NCBI taxonomy): domain Eukaryota; kingdom Metazoa; phylum Chordata; order Ceratodontiformes; family Protopteridae; genus Protopterus; species Protopterus annectens. The sequence continues at coordinate 900,773,972 of NC_056733.1, forward strand.
ACATAAATTCAATAGACATATACTAATTGCATTCCTCAAGTTAAACAATGCCAATTTATATCATAAAAAAGTAAAAGCTGTTAAACAGTATAGCTAGCTATGTTGAATACTAAACAACAAACACAATTATAAATATTGTTAAAATGAGACACCTAGGTATTAAAGAAATTAAAAAATAGTGTAAACCTGCCTAATATAATTGATTGTAAACACAGTGTGTTTTAAATACATAAAAAAACATATATGCTGTTATAACCACAGCATATTTATATTGATTCACCTCTTAAGGCTATTCAGTTTTAATACGCTGCTAATCAAGCAGGAATCATTTAGCCCCAGGAAGCTGTAAGCATTTAACCTCACTTGCCAGGCTAATTCAAGTTCCTCAAGTTTAAGGGGTCTCAGACCTCCCCTACTATCAATTTTAGCTTGATCAATAACAATAAATTTAAAAGCACGGTCCTTGTAACAGGAAATGTGTTTTGCTAATGCATTCTCAAGTTTACATTTCTTTATAACATATTGGTGTTCGTACATTCTGTCACGTAGTCTTCTCTCAGTTTTTCCTATGTAGAAGGCTGCACAGAATGTACACCTTGCTAAATATGTAACATAAGTGGAATTACAGTTGTATTTACCCTTCAGCTGGTACAGTGTACCATTAACCTGGAAGGAATTAGTTTCTTCCACAACTTTACAAAAATTACAATTTAAACATTTGTGCATGCCAGGATTCCTAACCACAACCCTATTGTGCTGTTCCAATAGTGTTTCAAGGTTTTTACCCCTCCTAAAAGTCACTCTAGGACCTTCACCTACTTTTTGATAGATGCTTGGGTACATTTTGAATAACTCCCAATTTTTCTTCAAAATAGCTAGACATTCATTACTGTGTGTACTAAATGTAGTGATGAAATTCATAGGGGTGTTAGCGTCTTCATGACTAATGGTTCCAATAATGTTGTCATTTGTTTCTTCTAACATGGTTCCTGAGCTTGTAGGTGACACAGTAGGTTTGACACATAAAAGTGGGACGTAAACTCTGTCACGTCTCTTGTCCATTACCTCCTGTATAAGCATATCTAAAAGGGGTTCAGGGTACCCTCTGTGGAGGAACATACTCTTAATTACACTACACTCATCAAAAAACTCTTCATCCAAGCTGATCATTCTGGAAGCTCTCACCAGTTGTCCCTTAATAACAGATTTCTTTTGGTGAAAGGGGTGATTACTAGTGTAGTGAAGAAAGGTATTAGAATACGTGTTTTTTCTAAAAATCCTAGCTGTAAAAGTGTTCAGAACATAGTTCTTATTGAGGCATATGTCCAAATATGCAATAGTGTTTGAATTAAATGTGGACGTAAATTGTAGAAAATCAGTAGTACTATTGAGGTAATCCAGTACTAACTTACTGTCGCTTTTGTCTCCATTGAACAGGATGAAGATGTCATCCACAAATCTGGTGTAAAAAACAAAAGTGTTAGAAAACCTGTTACCTTTAAAAACGTACTCTGATTCCTAATATGCCATCACTAGATTAGCTATGCTACCCCCACAGGGGGACCCCATTGCAACTCCTACTTTTTGCAAAAAGAATTCATTTTGAAACATAAAATAATTGTTAGTTAGTACTAAATCAATAAGTACTGACACCAGTTTGATTTCTCTACAAGTTGCATTATATTTCTTCAGCATGAGGGACACCCATGCCAATGCTATTTCGTGACGTATACAAGTATACAAATCTCTCACGTCTATGGTGAGAAAGTTGTAGTTCGTTAAATTCCAATGATCCTATCTTGTCTAGAAATAACCAAGAGTCTTTACATATTTGAGACTCATTTATTAGGTATTTCTGTAAGATGGCATCTACAACTTTAGCGCAGGAATACGTTGGTGACCCTCTACTGTCCACCAGAGGTCTCAGTGGTGGGTTCTCAATGCACTTGTGTATTTTAGGAATACCAAAAATACATGGGTCTTAACAATACCTGGTCAAGTGGAAAAAAGCAATATTATACTAATGGCCACAAAGAAGCTTTGTCCTGGTAGGTACAGTCTTTCACTGAAAAGTTGGAGAGATATTTTTAGAATATAAATAGGATTCTTATTTCTCCCCATTTTCAAACCCACCATTTGGTGCCAAGTCTATAGAATGTGTTTGATACACACTCGCTCTTTAATTCCTGGGCTATATTTGCCCCTTCCCCCAATACCTTACAGCCATTGATACTCTCCATAATTGGGCAGTGCCCATTCATCTATCCACTGAAAAGAGCAGCCCAAAAGGGGCTGTCATTCGCAGGCAGCTAGGAGTGTGGTTTGTGCTCTCACTAGCATCCTGGCAATGAGAACATTTTTGCGTGACCTCACCCAAGTATATGGGTGAGGAGGACAAACAAACTGCATCACTGTGATGGCCCACAGTGCCCTTCCTTTAAAAGATCACACGTCTGTGTCCTCATTTGAAGGCTGCCACCCAACAATGGCTTGGTCAGCCTAAAAATCCAACCCCAGGCTACCTCTTTGTGTCACCCATACCTCCCAACCTCTTAGCACAAGCAATCTGGACAAAGCCCAAAATAGTGGGGGGGGGGGGGACAAAGGTCCCAAAATAGGTACAAACTTTGAATATTGCTCTTATAAACTTAGAAAGGTGTTAGAATAAAAAGGTTTTGTGTTACCATGCATTTTCTGAAGGACATGAAGTCTGAATCTTAAATGTCTGTCATTATTTAGTGAAGCCAATCCTCACTGATTTGCCAGAAAACCACTTTTTTGGGGAGGGGGAGAACAGACCAAAAATATGATGTAAACATCCGGTCATTGTGTGAAAATCCTGGCAGTTGTGAGGTATGGTTTCACCACCCCTTCTTGGTGGGATAGTGGCTGTGTGTGTGTGTGTGTGTGTGTGTGTGTGTGTGTGTGTGTGTGTGTGTGTGTGTGTGTGTGTGTGTGTGTGGCTGGCTCCACCTCCCTGCAGGATGGGCCCTTTTATCCTCCCTCTCAGACCTGTCAATTGCCATGCCACTAGTCAAACTTATATTACCTGAGATAATTGAGCCTTCATCCTTCTACGTGACTGTCATGGGCACATCCTCCCCCTCGTTCTCCATTTGGTTTACGCTATTTCAGAACCTAAATGCTGGCGATGTCACATGGAAATTTCCTGAACTGTCTATTCTGTAAAACTCACACCATTTGGCAGTGTTAACTACCTTTCTTATGCCACAAGCCACACTGTTGCTGCTGCCTTGATAGCTGAACTTACACTTAATTGCTTTTTCACCCACCACAACTTAGTTTTTCTCTTTTATATACTTAGTTCAAATTCTTACCCTAGAGCCTGTCAACAGCAACACATATTTTGACAGTACTTTACTATATATATCTCTAGGCTTATTATTTTGAACTGCCTCACACAAGCACACACGTCTGTTTTTCCACTGACACCTTTCTCCCCTTTTTATTCTTCAATAAGATATCACTGTCTCCCCCAACACACCTACCTGTTGAGTACTAGTTCATTATTCCTCATTCCCTTATACAATCCCTGTCACAAGCACTGATTGCTATTAGTGTGGGCAGGAGGGGAGGACAGAAATAATTATTAAGGAGTGAGGCAGTAATAAGAACCAAATCATTTTAGGTTTTGAAGCAGGTTCTGGCCAGTAAATATTGAAAAGCTGTTTGGGGGTTATAAATACTAACTGTTGTTGGGAAACGAGAAAGACATGAACTGCAAGTGCCCTTGGGCTGTGACAGGATTAATGAACATTAATCTATGTGTGGGTGCAAAGGGTACATACTTCTTAGCGTCTTAAGTGTAAAACATCTGGACAAAGCCAAATAAATGGAGGAACAATGGCCCATAATAGGGACAAATTTTAAATATTGCTCTTATAAACTTATAAAGATGCTAGAATAATAGGTTATACATTACCATGCATTTCCTGAACAATATGAAATCTGAAATTCAAGCATCTATCTTTATTTTGTGACTTCAGTCCTCAATGATTTGTCAGAAAGCTGCAACTTTTTGATGAACAGACCAAAAATCTTGACAGTCTGCAAAAACCTGGATGGTATAAAGGTATAGAGGGTGCCATGGGCATTGATAGCTATTGGTCTGAAACATCTATTCACTGATAAGATGTGAAATAGGCCATAGGCATTGTTTCCTATTCAGACATGTAGAGGAACATGGGCAGAGATTACTCTTAGGGTATGAAGAGCACCATGGGTATTGATTCCTTTGAGGCTATGAAGGTCACCATGGGTACTTATTCCTGTGAGGCTATGAAGGACACCATGGGTCCTGATTCCTGTGAGGCTATAAAGGGCACCATGGCTACTGATTCCTGTGAGGTTATGAAGGGCACCATGGGTACTGATTCCCATGAGGCTATGAAGGACACCATGGCTACTGATTCCTGTGAGGCTATGAAGGGCACCATGGCTACTGATTCCTGTGAGGCTATGAAGGGCACCATGGCTACTGATTCCTGTGAGGTTATGAAGAGCACCATGGGTACTGATTCATGTGAGACTATGAAGGACACCATGGCTACTGATATATGTGAGAATATGAGGAGGATCATGTATCCAGGCCACTGTTAAGGCATGACAGGAACAAGGTATACTAACAACTGTTAAGCTGTGAAAATTTGGACAGTTGAGAGGTATGGTGAAAGAGTATGATGAATAGTGGTCACTTAGGGTGTGAGGGGTTCAATGGTTACCAGTTATTGTTAGGGTGTGAGGGGTACCATGGGTATCAATCATTGTTAGGGTATGAAGGGCACCATGGGTACCAATCTTTGTTAGGGTGTGATGGGGACTATGGGTACCAATCATTTTTAGGGTGTGAGGGGTTCAATGGTTACCAATTATTGTTATGGTATGAGGGGCACCATGGGTACCAATCATTGTTAGGGTGTCAGGTGGACCATGGGTACCAATCTTTGTTAGGGTTCGAGGGGTTCAATGGTTACCAATTATTGTTAGGGTATGAGGGGCACCATGGGTACCAATCATTGTTAGGGTGTCAAGTGGACCATGAGTACCAATCATTGTTAGTGTGTCAGTTGGACCATGTGTACCAATTATGTTTAGGGTGTGAGGGGTACCATGGGTATCAATCATTGTTAGGGTGTGAGGAGATCAATGAGTACCAATAATTTTTAGAGTGTGAGGGGAATCAATGGGTACTAATCGCTGTTAGAGTGTGAGAGGGTCAATGGGTAACAGTCATTGTTAGGGTGTCAGGGGGACCATGGATACCAAACATTGTTAGGGTGTGAGGGGCACCAATCATTATCAGGATGGAGGAACCATGGGTGCCAATCATTGTTAGGGTGTGGGGTGCACCATGGGTACCAATCATTGTTAAGGTGTGAGGGGGTAAATAAATACTAATTGTTGTTAAGGGTGAGAGGGACAATGGGTAACAGTCATTGTTAGGGTGTCAGGGGGATCATGGATACCAAACATCTTTAGGGGGTGAGGGGCACCATGGGTATCAATTATTATTAGGATGTAGGAACCATACATTCCAATCATTGTTAGGGCATGAGGTGCACCATGGGTACCAATCATTGTTAAGGTGTGAGGAGGATCATAAGTACCAATCATTGTTAGGGTGTGAGGGGGGTAAATGGGTACTAATCGTTGTTAGGGTGTGAGAGGGTCAATGGGTAACAGTCATTGTTAGGGTGTCAGGGTGACCATGGATACCAAACATTGTTAGAATGTTAGAGGGGAACATGGGTATCAGTCATTGTTAAGGTGTGAGGGGCACCATGGGTACTGATCATTGTTAGGGTGTGAGGAGCACCATGGGTACTAATCATTATTAGGATGTAGGAACCATGGGTGCTAATCGTTCATAGGGTGTGTGGTGCACCATGGGTACAAATCATTATTAGGATATAGGAACCATGGGTGATAATCATTGTTAGGGGTGTGAGGTGCACCATGGGTACCAGTCATTGTTAGGGCGTGAGGAGCATTGTTATGATGTGAGGGGTACCATGATTAGCAATTAAGGTATGAGGGGGTCAATGGGTATTAATCATTGTTAGGGTGTGGGGGGGACAATAGGTACCAATCATTTTTAAGGTGTCAGTGGACCATGGGCACCAGTCACTGAATGGGTGTGAGGGGTTCCATGGGTTCCAATCATTGTTAAATGGTGAGGAGGACCATGGATACCAATCATTATTAGGATGTGGGGGGATCATGAGTACCAGTCATTGTTAGGCTGTGAGGGGCACCATGGGTACCAATCACTGTTAGAATGACAGAATGAGTACTTATAGCTTTTGGGTGTGAGGGCAGGGACCGTGGTCACAGATTCCTATTCAGCTGTCAGTGAAATGTATTTTTCTTGACTGTGCCCTGTTTTGCCTTATATTTTTGCCATGTCCATGATACAACTTTAAACTTTCTCATAAATCACTGAGGATAACAGACAGTCAATAATGCTAGATATTATAATTTTATACTTGCATACCTCTCAACTGTCTAGATTTTCACATAATGTCTAGATGTTTGCCTTGTATTTAGGTCTGTTCCTTATTAAATTTGTGGTTTTCTGGCAAATGATTGAAGATTGAAGTCATTACATAAAGAGAGACGTTTGAGTTTGAGGCTCCTTATCCTTCATAAAATTTACTTTCATGCAAAACATGTTATTCCAGCAACTTTCTAAGTTTGTAAGAGTGATACTTAAAACTGTCCCTATTTTTGGACCTTTATCACCCATTATTCTTACCTCTGTCCAGACTTCTTCTAATAAGAGGTTGAGAGGTATGCATACTTTTTATTGGTCAGAAAAAGGCATATTGATACAAAGCCTGTTGTTCTATAAAGTGAGTCAGATAATATTTTAAAAATGCCACTGATTTTGGACATTTGTCTCCCCATTACTTTTTGTTTTGTCCAGAATTCTTGACCAAATAAGTTGTGAGGTGTGGTGGAATATATGCACAGGTCACGGTTAGGGTGCGATGGTACCTACAGGTGCTAATCACCATTACATTGAGATGTGAACCATGGGCACATATTGCTGCTGTTCATTAAAGGACAATGGCACATACCTTGCTTAGACTGTGTTGTGGAGATAGGCACAGATGGCTGCTATGGTGAATTGGGGATACTGGGCATGACAAGTGTTATGACCTGAGGCAGGGTGATGGGGCTATGGATGACAGTTGCTATAGAAATAGGTTTGGAGGTTGGGTGTGAAACTACTTGCAGTTGTTATTAGTGGTGGTGGTGGTGGTGTGTGTGTGTGTGTGTGTGTGTGTGTGTGTGTGTGTGTGTGTGTGTGTGTGTGTGTGTGTGTGTGTGTACACTTACTGATGGGGGTCTCTGAATAATGTCTGGGATGGCACTCAGTTAGTGGAGGGGTTATGCATTGGCTTTTTATATGGCAGCATCTCAGACCCTTCAGTAAGAGAAGTAAGATCTACAACTGTCTGACCTCTACCCTTTAAATATATGTAGGGGTACTTTGCCAACTGCTGTTGTAGTGATGGCAATTTATGAAGACAGTGGCAGAGGGGCTTTGTGAATTGGGACCCTCCATGACATTCCATTTTGCTCCAGAAGCATTAAGAAATGATCTTGACTGAGATAAAGTTTGCTGGTATTATTGACGTTTCTTCCTTACAACTGTTAAGCTGTGAGAGTGACCATGGCTTCTGATAAACGTTAGAATGAAAGGTAGACACCATGGGTAATAACCGAGGGATCATATGTACTAGTAATTCTTAGGGTGAGAGAGTCACCATGGGTACTGATCAGTGCTAGGATATAAAGGAAATCATCTCTGGTCATTATTAGGGTGTAAGGGAGGACCACAGGTACTGGTCATTGGTATGGAATAAGGGGGCAATGGGTATTGCTAACTCTCTTGGATCTAGGCAGACAAAGAGTACTAGTCATTTTTAGGTTGTATGGGTCCTTTGGTACTGATTGTCATCAGGGTGTGAGACATACCTCTCAACCTCTTAGTGTAAGAAATCTAGATAAAGCCCAACAAAATGGGGGGACAAAGGCCAAAAAAACGGGGTCGTATTTTAAATACTGTTCTTATAAGCTTAGAAAGTTGCTAGAGTAACAGGATTTGTATGAACATACATTGTCTGAAGGATATGAAGTCTATTTTATATATATATATTAGTTATTTATTTATTATTTATTACTATTTTATGCATGTGATTTGCACTTGTATATGGTTTTCAGCTCAATGTTCTTTTTATACACTGTTTCTTTAATTACAACTTTGTGCTTTGCCAGGAAGTGATGTTATTTGGGAGGGAGATTTTCAGTGTTTTTAGTATTTAAACTCTGTTTTAATGATTAGTTTTTGTTTAATAAAGTCTCCTGAATTGTATAATTGGAGACCAAAGCGCTTATTATTTTACGTTGGTGAATACTGGTAATCATTTTTTATTCTAATAAAGGACTGATTTTACCATTCTGCGTTGGTATATACTTGCCAGTGGACTCCATTCTGTTTTTTAGGATTTGAAGTCTGAAACTCAAATGCATGTCATCATTTAGTGACTTCAGTCCTGAGATCATCCCAGTGATTTGACAGAAAACCACACATTTTATGACGAACAGACCAAAGATATGAGCCACAAATCTGGACATTCTGTGAAAATCTGGACAGTTGAGAGGTATAGTGTGAGAGTATAATGAGCAGTGATCACTTAAGATGTGAGGGGGTCAATGGTTACCAATCATTGTTAGGGTGTGAGGAGTACCATGAGTACCAATCATTGTTAGGGTGAACCATGGGTAGCAATAATTGTTAGGGTGTGATGGGGATCATGGGCTCCAATCATTGTTAAGGTGTGAGAGACCATGGGTACCAATCACTGTTAGGGTGTGAGGGGGTCAATAAGGTACCAATCATTTTTAGGGTGTGAGGAGGTCAATGGATACTAATCATTGGGGTGTGAGAAGGTCAATGGGTAACAGTCATTGTTAGGGTGTCAGGAGGACCATGGATGTGAGGGGGGACCATGGGTACCAGTCATTATTAGGGTGTGAGGGGCACCATGGGTACCCATCATTATCAGGATGTAGGAACCATGGGTGCCAATCACTGTTAGAGTGTGAGCTGCATCATGGGTACCAGTCATTGTTAGGGTGTGAGGTGCCCCATGGGTACCAATCATTGTTAGAGTGTGAGGGGCACCATGAGTACCAGACATTATTAGGATGTGAGGGGGACCAAGGATACGAATCATTATTAGGATGTGAGGCAAATAATAGTTACCAATCATTGTTAGGGTGTCAGTGGAGTATAGTGACCAATCATTGTTAAGGTGTGAGGAGGATCATGGGTACTGATCATTGTTAGGGTATGAGGGGCACCATGGATACCAATCATTATTAGGATGTAGGAACAATGGGTGCCAATCATTGTTAGGGTGTGAGGTGCTCCATGGGTAGCAATCATTGTTAGGGTGTAAGGGGCACCATGGGTACCAGTCATTGTTAGGGTGTGAGGAGCACCATAAGTACCAATTATTGTTAGGGTGTGAAGGCACCATGGGTGCCAGTCATTGTTAGGGTGTCAGGTGGACCATGGGTAACAATCATTGTTAGGGTGCGATGGGGACCATGGGTTCCAGTCATTGTTAAGATGTGAGAGGGACCATGGGTACCAATCATTGTTAGGGTGTGATGGGGACCAAGGGTACTAATCATTGTTAGGATGTGAGGGGTATCATGGGTACCAAACATTGTTAGGATGTGAGGGGGGACCATGGGTACCAGTCATTGTTAGGGTGTGAGGGGCACCATGGGTACCAATCATTATTAGGATGTGATGGGGGACCAAGAATGACAGTCCATATTGCTCCAGAAGCATTAAGAAAGGATCTCAACTTAGACAAAGTGTGCAGGTACTATTGGCTTTTCTTCCTTACAGCTGGTATGTTCTGGCTTTCCTTCACTTATCTGAAAAGGTAGGATAAAGTTGATATCTAAAAAAAAGAGTTCATTATTTTTAAATGTTATTTCCTGAAACTCAAGTCTATGAGGTGCAACCAAAGACATGCAGCTTCTAAGACAAATACAAGCCTTCTCATCTGTAGTGCCACCTCCACTAATGCTGCCCACCTTTATGCCCAATCCCACATACAGACCTCTGCTAAAACCTGCATCCACAAACCCAGATGTCTTTCTCCTACTATACCCCTATTGACACCAGTGTCCTCACTTACCTCCATTTACAATTAACCACATCCCTAGACTTGCAATGTGTATGTACAAACACACACACATTCTCAGTCCTAATCCCCTACCTATATGCACTTTCTTATGCATATGTGCTGGTGACGTGGCACCACTGTCACATAATTTGAAGGTGGGCTGCAATCACTGTCCCTAAATGTGACAGTATGAATACACCACTGCCAACAATGTGACAGCCAGGTGGCAGCATGTCATTCATTAACATTAACATAGCTGACATCAATGGGGTTTGAATCCCTCCACTGCCAATCAAGGATGAAGTAATATCAAAAAAGTGCAGATAAATCTATTTCTGTAACAATTTAGTAAAGTACAATCTGGTTCATAGAGTATAAAGGGATGGGCATTGCTGTCCTAGGTATGGGATTCCAACATTTACTCCCAGACTGGACAGCATACAGGCCACTTATACGAGGTCAGGTTTGGCCCAGCACTCCCAGGCCCCTGTCCCACTACTCCTGTGAACCAATGTCTTTCAATGTCCCTTTATTTATGACAACTGCCTTTTACACAAATTATTTTCTTGCACTCACTTCCTAAAGAAGGCTGACAGAATTCACCAGTTCACTAACATTTTCTTCCTGGCATGGTAGTACTGCCACCACTCTGAGTGTAAGGCCAAAGAACCCAATTATTGTTTACTCTAAATCAAGCCAAATATGAAATACACCAAAATATAAGTTTTTCACTGGTAGTAGGCCTTAAGCAGTCTAATAGAAGACATGCCATTTAGCTTCCTAACCAGCAGTGTAAATAATGATTACCTTCTTCATAGCTAAATAACAGTACAATACATTGTAAATAAATTAATACCACCCACAAGTGCTTAAATGTTAACAAATTGACTTTATTTTAACAATAAAGAAAAATAGAGCAAATGTAGATCAAAATATATGTGTTAGTACACACAGAAAAACTAAATAAAGAGGTAATAAAATAATAGAAAGGCTGCATACAGAAAAGTCTTAGCTCCTTGTCTACAGCTCACTAAAGAAATATGGACCCTAGGTAAATTAATAACTAGCACTTCTGAATGGTTCCATACAAACAAGACAGTATCAACATCCTTCATTTCATTTCTTCTTCACAGCATTCAGTTATATACCAATTTCCCCCAGTCCTCAGAGTCCATGACATCATTATCTTGTGGTTTCCATGACATCATTATCTTGTGGTTGGGAATAAATAAGTAGCTAGACCAATTATTGTATGTATAGCAACCTAGTAAGGTTTGCAAATATACATCCATGACTGCTTCCTTTGAATCATGACTCCAACCTGGTTTCTTCATAATATACAAGGCATTCCATTCATTAGCCATTATAGCAATTATATTTCAGCAGAAGGACAGTTCTTGGTCTTTCTTATTTGCTTGCTACTCTACCAAGTAAAGAAAGCAGGTCTAAGGATCCAGCACACTTCAATATATTCCTTGTTTTTTGATATCAATAAAGGCAAAAAAGTCACATATTCTTTTAGTCATAAGAATTTAGCCTGGCATTACCTCTGGCTTTTTACGATTTCATTTAGCCTGGAATTGCCCCTGGCTTCACAGCTGCTTTTCTTTTAACCTGGCAATACTCCTGGCTTCACAACATACTCCATCACACTCCTAATCATGACCACATAAACATCCAACCCCCCACCCCATCTGTATCTAGCCCCCTAACAATACAACACATATATTCACACTTGGGCATATCTATGCACCCCATATCAATGCTTCTACACTCACTACTACAGTGACACATATACCATACCATGTCCTTGTCCACATACATACCACAAGACATACTTATCAATACCCACAACAATGCCCACAGCCATATCCACATCCCTACTTACACATTTAACAATACACCTAGCTATACCCAATCACACCCTACCTACACCTCTTACTTTGCCTAACCATCCCCAGGTTTACACCTGCATCCTATTATACACCCCCTAACTACAGAAGTGATGCTACTCACACCCACATTCTACTGTTCAAACTATAATCATCCCTACACCCCTTAATACACTAGCATCTTACCACACACTATTATTGACACTAGAAGTATCACTACACCCTTGACTACACCAATGGTCATACCTACACTTTATTATACACTCCTGATTACACAAATTGCCCTACCCACACTTTATTATACACCCCTCATTACACCAATGGCCTTACCTATACTTTATTATACACCCCTAATT